>NC_056747.1:1037220019-1037312519 GCF_019279795.1 Protopterus annectens | reverse complement strand
GTAAAGCTGCTTGTGTTACAAATGTACCAACAGTGGGCCCTGGTGGACAGAAAGGAAATTTACCTGTATGTCAGACTGTATGTTGAAATGAATATATTGTAATAGAGGATACTGGAAGTCCTTAGGGGTGACCTAATTGCTAACCTGGAAGGGTGGAAGTTTTGAAATGGTTTTATAGCTTTCAGATGCCATAACACATCTCATCAAAGCTCTATCTGTGTGTATGATAACACATATGTGCTAAATTCTGGTTCATTTTCTAGTAAAGGGGGTTAGTGTTGGAACCAGAAGTCAGATGACCATATGTTTGTGATGTCATTCTGTAATCCAGCACTGAGATGATGTTTTAATACTAGATGAGAATGAAGTCTCAGGGCAGTCTGTTTTTGAAACCTGACAAAGAAGGATCACCCAACCTCTTCATCTTGACTTACTTTAGTAAGTAACCAGGGAATAGTAATTCTTCAAATCTGTTTGGAATATATAGTGAGATTAGGTAAGTACTGTTTTTCTGTATCTGTGTGAATCTATCCATCTGTGTTATTTTTAATATTTCTTGTTGTTGAAATTCTGGTGTTTATTGTAAATAGATATTTAGTATTTTCATGTTATTTTATTTATTATTGAATATATTTAAACTTTTAATTATGGCTGGTCTTTTAGAGAATATTTTAACCTTTGAGAGTACTAATATTTATTTAGTGACACTGCGGCTGCTCCTGAAAACCTTGAGGCTCTGGTCAAACACTACCATTTGTATTAGTATTAATTTTACTCAGTATAATTGGGTACCCTTATAAGAGCCTTAGAGTAGCTGGCTTTGGAATGTTCTGGTGGCAGTACCTACCTTATAGTCTGGACAAAGGTAGCAGAGCTAGTAAATCTGTGCCAGCCTTTTCCAGGTGTGTGTGTGTGTGTGTGTGTGTGTGTGTGTGTGTGTGTGTGTGTGTGTGTGTGTGTGTGTGTGAAAATCAAATCATCAAATCTTGAAGAGTGTGTGTGTCAGCTACTTGGAGCAGGGGCACAAAGCACTGGTTTCACAGAGAGGTAGTTGGAGGACTTGGCTTGCAACACTTGGCTGAGGACACAACTCTACAGCTGTGCCAATGGGGAATCTTAATGGGGGCCTGAGGACAGTGAGATACCCATCCCCTAGACTGAGTGCATTCCCTGTGTGCTCTTAAGGGAAATTTTGCTTAGTGTAGAGAGCTGAATCTAGAAATATTGTGCATATCTATTTTTGTTTCAAGTGAACGTCCCTCACCAGTGTTTGTGGTGAGGATTGAGACTCCTTGATAACTGGCCCAGAGCAGGGATGTCACATATTGGTGAGGAGTGGTGTGGACTTTAATTTCATTTCTGTAGCCTGTAGACAATTCTCACTGAAGGTGTGTATACTCTCAGCAGCCACAGGGAAAACATACAGAGTTTCTTTTTCACAACAGCTTTATTTACTTTTTGTTAATTTAGTTTAGTCAGGGAAAGCAGACAAAGATGTCAGCAGAGGATTATGACAAGCTGACAAAGAACCAGTTGGCCAAGGTGTGTGAAGCCAAAGGACTGGTGCTTGCCAAACTAACTAAGAAGGAAATTATTTCAGCCTTAATTGCAGCTGTGGCATGGACTAGCGACCAAAAATACAACCACTCCGGTGATGGGGATGTGCAGCCCTCAGAAACAGGACAGTTCACCTTTTCTTTAGAGGCTTTAAAAATCCATCTGGAGATAGAGATTTGAACTGGAGGACAGATGTTTGGAATTAGAATCAGCAGAGAGACTGTGGCATTTGGAAGCTGAAGTAAATGAGAAGCAGCATCAACATGAGAGGGAGATGCTGACTCTTCATCAGGGTCAATGAGGTAATAGAGAAGGGAATAACTGAACCCAAAACAGTAAAGGTCAGTAAATTTCTTCCAGAGTTTGCAGAGAGTAATTATTTTGATAGTTTTATTTATATATTTGAAAGAGTATGTAAACAGTATAGTATTGACCAAGGGCTCTTGGTACGGTTACTGACCCCCTTACTTCATGGTAAAGCTGTAACTGCTGTTTCTAAATTGTCGATTACTGATTGTTGAAACTATGATAAAGTAAAACAATGTTTACTGAAATGTTCTAAGTTAACACCTGAATCTTACAGAAAAAAAATTGTGAGCATAGATGCAAGACAGATGAAAGTATATGTAATTATATTGCTGAGTTATGCACTTATTTTCATAGATGGATGAGTGTTTTTCAGATCACCACTTTTGAAAGGCTGGAAGACCTTTTGGTGAGGGAACAAGCCCTTAGTACTTTGCCTGAGGACATGAGAATCTGTTTGGCAGACTGGGAGTCTAACTCTGCAGATGAGCTGGGGAAAGGGGGATCTCTACTTAGCAAGCAGGACATCACTGCACATGAAGGGGATACCCAGTGCTGCACAAGGATATAAGGAACCCATGGTGGGCAGCCTGAACCACCCCAATAGAGTCCACCAGTAACAGGGGAAGCCACTAGTTCAGGTACATGGCCAGGATCAAGGGTTAGATGTTTTAAATGTAACCAGTGGGGCCATGTAGCATACCAATGTCCATGGAAGCAAGGTGGGGAACAAAACATGGGTGAGCCAGCAAGTGGGAATAACATTATGCCAGTGGCAAGTTGTCTGGAGACAACAGAGGTAACAGACTATCACCAGAGTTTATATCCTATCTTGGTGGATGGAAAACAGGCCACTGCTAAGAGAGACACAGCCACTGACATAACCATTGTGAAGCCTGCAGTGGTTAAAGAGGAGCAGTACTTGCTTGGACAGTCCACTCCAGTCAGAGCTTTAGGAGGGACCGCATTCCAAATGCCGTTGGCCAGGGTTCACCTTGAATAGAAGGGTGGAAAAAGATGCAAGAAAGTACATGTTTTTGAGGATATCCCTGCAGATGTCCTGATAGAGAATGATTTTGATAATGCAGTACCTTGTGTGCGTGCAGTTACATGCAGTCAGGCTTGGAGACAGGCATGTTGTATTGGTAGCCTGGGGGGGGGGAGACCCAGACAGACCCCACACCTGAAGCCAGGGCTGGTGAAGTGGCTATTTCCAGGAAGGGAGCTACCCTATAACGGTGAGCCTGAAGGTGAGCCACAGCTGCTGGTAGGTACTGATGTTCCCTTAGACAGAATGACTGCAAGGGCAGAGGTGAGTGGTAGTACCCAGGATGACAGTAAGACACTGCTGTCAGAAGATACCAGACCTCCTGTGGAAGGGGAGCTAGGAAGGGTCACAAAGGTAGAGTTGAGACAGGCTCAGCTCTCGGACTCTACACTAAGAGGCTTGAGGGAGGTAGCTAGGGAGGCACCTGATCCTCAACAAAAAGGGGGGGGGGTCTGTATACTGGAACAAATGGTTACTGTATAGAGAGAGGACTGAGGGAGGGCTAGAGGGTGAGGTAATATAGCAGTTGGTAGTGCCCAGATCCTAATGTCTGGTACTTCTTGCCATAGTCCTTGACATTCCTTTTGCAGGGCATAAAGTGTATCAAGAGACATATTATGCAGAACTTTTATTGGCTTGGGATTGCAAGGGATTTAACAGGGTACTGCAGCACCTGTGAGCAGTGCCAAAAGGTAGGCAAGGCAGGAGACAAAGTCAAAGCTCCTTTGATGCCTTTGCCTGTGATTGAGGAGTCATTTCAGAGGGTAGCCATGGATATTGTTGGACCTTGGAATACCCTAAGTTTCACAGGGAAGAAGTATATCCTGGTGGTAGTAGATTATGCTACCAGATACCCTGAGGCTGCGGCTCTGTCCTCCATTGAGGTAGAGAAGGTGGAAAATGCTTTGTTAGAGATTTTCAGCAGGGTAGGTTTCCTGAGAGAAATACTAACTAACAGAGGTGCCAATTTCATGTCAGACCTGCTGGCTTGCCTGTGGAAGTGCCGTAGGGGGAATCACCTAAAGACCACCCCCTACCACCCCCAGATTAATGGTCTTGTGGAGAGGTTAAACTCTACACTAAAGACATGTCCCATCTGCTGTTTGCATACAGAGAGATATCCCAGGAATCCAATGTTTTTTCACCCGTTGAGTTGTATAGACATAGGGTGATTGGGCCTTTAGATTCGATTCGTGATGAGTGGGAAGGTGAATGTGAATCCTACAAGGATTCATTGCACATGTCTTAAACCTCAGGACAAGGCTTAGGAAGCTCATGGACTTGGCCCAGGAGAAGTTGGCAGGAGCCCAACAACAGCAAAAGGTCTGGTGTGACAAGAATGTTGGAGGTCAAGGGTATGCTGTGGGACAGCAAGTTACAGTGTTTATTCCTGTCAGATGCAATAAGCTGCAGGCAGCTTGAGAGTGACCCTTCGAAGTGATAAAGAAGGTCAGTGATGTTAACAATATGGTAAACCTGCTAGGCAGGAGACAGGGCCACAGATTGCAACATGTTAACATGATGAAGCATCACCATGATAGGGAGACCCTTGTGCTGAGTATTTACAGTGGATGGCAGGAGAACTCTGAGTGGAATCTGGTGACTGATCTCCTCAGTGAGGCTCAGACTGACACCTCAATGTAGCAATGTCCCAGCGGCTATCCCATACCCAGGTTCAAGAAATCGGATCAGTGTTACAGGATTTTGGGGACAGATTCACTGGGAAACCTGGGTGCACCCACATGGTGCAGTACCATGTGGCTACAGGACCCCAAAGTCCTATCACACAAGCCCCTTACAGGGTTCCTGAGCAAGCCAGACAGACTCTGAGGGAGGAGATACAAGAAATGTTGGCAATAGGGGTAATCCAGGAGTCCAGCAGTCCCTGGGCCTCCCCAGTGGTTCTGGTACCAAAGAAAGAAGGCAGCAACAGGGTCTGTGTGGACTACAGAAAACTAAATAGTCACACAGAGTCAGATGCTTACCCCATGCCTAGGGCAGATGAAGCCTTAGAGTAGTTGGGTAGGGCTAAGTATCTGACCACTATTTATCTGACTAAGGACTACTGGCAGGTACCTTCGACTTCCATTATTAGAGAGAAGTCAGTCTTTGTGAATTCTTTTGGAATATATGAGTTCACAAAGATGCTCATTGGGATGAAAAATGCCCCAGCAACCTTCCAGAGGGTGGTAGATCATATCCTAGCAGGAGCAGAAGATTCTGCCCTTGCTTACCTGGATGATATTGCCATCAATAGCCATTCCTGGCATGAGCACCTTCTGCATGTCAGGGAGGTCCTGGGCAGACTGCAAAGGGCAGGGTTAACCATTAAGCCCAGTAAGTTTCAGGTGGGTATGGCAGAGGTCTCCTACCTGGGACATAGAGTGGGGAGTGGTAAGATCAGGCTAGAACCTGCCAAAGTGGAAGCCATTCAGGTGTGGCCTGCCCCTAATACCAAAAAGCAGGTGAAGGCATTCTTGGGGGCAGCGGGGTACTATAGAAAGTTTGTTTCCAATTATAGTACAATAGCTGCTCCCCTCACAGACCTGACAAGGAAATGCTATACAGAAGTAGAAAAAGACTGTCTAGCCATAGTATGGGCACTGCAGACACTTCAGCCCTAGCTGTATGGAAGGACATTCACTGTAGTTACAGACCACAATCCCTTAACATGGCTACATAGAGCCAGCCAGCAAAATGCCAAGTTATTAAGGTGGAGCCTAGGGTTATAAGCGTATGCTATGACAGTGCAGCACAGTAGTGGGGTCATCAATACCAATGCAGATGGGCTGTCAAGACAGGGTATGGGTTAATGGGTTCCCAGATAGACTCTTGTCCATCAAGCCACATTTCTCCAGAATCACTGGATAATCTAGTTTGAGTCTTCAAAGGGGAAAGAGATGTGATGATGTGAGGTATTACCAGCTATGCCAGGAGAAGTAGGGCAGTACCAGCACAGCTAGCTGGAGTTTTATAAAGAATTATATGTCATTTATATATCAAACTGATTTCTGCAGGTGGTTGCACTGAAAATGTATTTGTAAAGCTGCTTGTGTTAAAAATGTACCAACAGTTGGTCCTGCTGGAAAGAAAAGAAATACACCTGTATGTCAGACTGCATTGTGACTGTTGAAATTAATATAATGTAACAGAGGATGCTGGAAGAGAAGAGGTTAATCTCAACCCATCTAAGTTTGAAAAATAATCTAAAATTAAATGACTTGGTTTAGGCCATAAAGATTGTATCTTACAGTTCTAATTGCAACCAGAGATGGAATGTCTGTGAAAACCAGGACTAGGAATCCTACTGTATTGTCCTCAGAACTAATTGCTAACCTGGAAGGGTGGAAGTTTTGAAATGGTTGTATACCTTCCAGATGCTATAGAACATCTCAGCAAAGCTCTATCTGTGTATATGATAACACATATGTGTTAAATTCTCGTTCAGTTTCTAGTAAAGGGGGTTAGTATGGGAACCAGAAGTCAGATGACCAGATGTCTGTGATGTCATTCTGTAATCCAGCACTGAAATGATGTTTTAATACTAGACGGGACAGAAGTCTCAGGACACTCTGTTTTTGAAACCTGACAAAGAAGGATCACCCACCCACTTCATCTTACCTTGCTTTAGTAAGTAACCAGGGAATAGTCATTATTTGGCTCAGTCAGGAAAATATAGTGAAATTAGTTAAGTACTGTTTTCTTTATCTGTGTGAATCTATTTATCTGTGTTTTTTAAATATTTTCTGTGATTGAAACTCTGGTGTTTATTGTAAATAGATATTTAGTATTTTCTTGTTATTTTATTATTTATTATTCAATATATTTAAACTTTTCATTGTGGCTGGTCTTTTAGAGAATATTTTAACCTTTGAGAGCATTTATATTTATTTAGTGACACTGTGGCCACTCCTGAAAGCCTTGCTGCATTGGTCAAACACTACCATTTGCATTAGTATTAATTTCACTCAGTATAATTGGGTACCCTTGTAAGAGCCATAAAGCCATAAAGGCTTTGGAATGTTCTGGTGGCAGTATGTACCTTATAATCTGGGCAAAGGTAGCAGAGCTAGTAAATCTGTACCAGCATTTTCGAGGGTGTGTGTGTGTGTGTGTGTGTGTGTGTGTGTGTGTGTGTGTGTGTGTGTGTGTGTAAACCAAATCTCAAAGAAAGTATGTGTCAGCTACTTGGAGCAGGGACAGACAGCACTGGTTTCTCAGAGAGGGTGGTGGGGACTTGGCTTGGAACACTCAGCTGAGGACTCAACTCTACAGCTGTGCCAGTGAGGAGTCTTATTGAGGGCCTGTAGAGAGAGAGAGAGAGAGAGAGAGAGGGATACTCATCTCCTGGACTGAATGTGTGCTTGGTGCAGAAAGCTGCATCTGGAAATTCTGTGTGTATCTGTTTTTGGTCCAAATGAAAGTCCATCACCAGTGTCCATGGTGAGGATTAAGACTCCTTGATTACTGGCCCAGAGCAGGGATGTCAAAGTCAGAAAATAGGAGCAGGCTGCATCATTTGCAAGGTGTTCCAATTTTGATTTGAAGAGCTGCAAGGTTTTTTGTTTGACTTTAAGAGGGAAGACGATTCCATATGGAAGGGCTTATTTTTGGAAAAACTCTTTTACCAATGGTGGTTTTCAAACAAGTTCTAACAAAGGAGATGTTTTGTTCATTGCTCTCTCTAAGGGTATACATTTGCTGCCTTTTTTAGTAATTTTGATTTTAGGGGTGGAAAATGGGAGAATGAAGAAGAAGAGTGGCTTTGCTATCTATGGGTAGTCATTTAAAGCATTTAAGTAAGTTGCAGTGATGACTGCAACAATCTCTGAGTAAAAGTAATCTGTTTATTTTCTTAACAGCAGTCTGTAGTTTATGTATGCTATAACTGGAATGTAAAGTTAGCAATGGGAGGCCATATTCAGTTTTGGAAAAGAGCATGTTTCTGGCCATGGTGTGACAAGCAGTTGGTGACAACAGATGTCTAACAGTATAGATTGAGGTGAGTGAGGGTTTTACTAACTATCATATCGGTATGCTTGTAGGTGGGAAGTGATGGATTTAAAGTTAGTCGAACATATTTTTATTCAGTACTGTTGAGTACTGCATTACCTTTATTATTTAGAATTATGAGGGCAGGTTATGTAAACCCTGAGGAGGCAAATGCCATAATGTTGGATTTTGTTGAATTTATCAAAAGTCTGTTGTTATAGGTCCATTTGCAGAGCTCTGAATAAGTACCTTGTAGTTTTTTGCTGCATATTGGATGAGTTTTTAATTGGTTCTTGGAGTGTATCATCAGCATACATAACTGTATTAAAGTGGGGAAGGTCATTAGTTAAAACAGCGATGAGGAGGAAGAATAAAAGGTTGCTAACACGGATTCTTGTGGAACACCTTTGTTAAGTATGCCTGGTTCTGAAAGGGAGACATTCACATATACTTGGAATGTTGTAGAGTGTATTTTTTGTCTTTGTTGCATATTAATTAGGTAATTTGCTTAGAATCTTAAGATATCTACATCCAGACTGGTTACTGTACCTGTTTCTTAGGCCCACTTAATGACATGATGCTTTACTTATATTAGAGTTACTCATTCAGTAACATGCTATGATGTCACAAAAGAGCTGTAAGAGTTTCAAGGTGAGAATAATTTGCAGTATCTTATGAAGTGCAGGAAATAATTATTTTAAAACTTTCTCAAATAATGAAAAGGACACTGAGACTAGATATAGGAGATACAGACTGAATTATGTCTAAATGTCATATTTATGTAGCTTTCCAGAAGTCTCAAGTTGTTCCTTGCTTCTTCCATGTTGTTAGTAACATGGCAAATTATCTAAGTATTTTTCCTTTAAAGGTTTTGGTGTTTATTCTTATTTTAGGGAAGCATTTGTTTTCCTAAAGGCATTGTACAGAAAGTAAGACGCACATAGACACACACACTGACACATTCATATCACAGATATTAACCATATTTGCTGGTCCCCTGCAGAAAAAATAAGGATGCTATAAAACATAAAACAAGTTTTGGACCGTGATGAGTATTTGATTGAAGATGTGTAACTTAACATTGGTGTCTTTGTTAATGCAAGTAGTTTATTAGCTGCTGACCTATGTTTAGACAAATAATTGTGCAACTGTGCATTTATAAGCATAAGACATCTTTCAGGTAGTGGGATCCCACTTCTTGCAAAGGTCTGAAGCTAATACTAGTAGTAGTACATGCCACGCTAGTGCAGTGAAGAATTGATTCACAGCTCCAAGCTTTCCTTCTGCTGTTCTGAAAAAAATGTCCACTAGGTGGGGACAACTGTCTGTAAATAGCAACAAGGTACATTTTTTTTTTTTGATTCACACTTTGTACAACAGAGCTAGTTCTTTTTGAAAATGTATTTATACATTTTTCACATAAGAACATACTTAATAAACTTAGAGGAAAAATAGAAAGACAAAAAGCATAAAATTACATGAATTAGCTGCCTAAAATATAGTATAGAACAGATATGTAAAAAAAAAAAAATAAACTGAGTCGCTTGTCACTTAAAAAATTGTTTTGTACGTTTCTCCTTCGTTGCTTATTAAAACAGATGTACTTCTCATGACTAATGTATTCAGACATTCAATTTATTGCTTCAGATGGCAATGTCTACTCAACAGAAGTGAAAGTATGAACTGAACAAGAACTGCAATTGCTGTTATTATTGTACTATTAACTAGTAATACATATGTGCAGTGACTTAATTTGGACCTAAGCACTGCAGCCTTTTCATAATCAAATAGTTCGTTACTGAAGCAAGTGCTAGTCACATTATTAGCCTTTCACCTGAAGCCACAGTACTAATATTTAGGGCTCAACAGATTTTTTGCAAGACCAACTATTTTGTGTCCCTTTCTTCTGGTCGTTTTTCTGACCCTTGTGCCTGCTGACAAGTGAGCCAGTGCCACTGGCCATTTCTTTCCCAGAGTGGGATGAAATTCCTGGCATGGCTATCACACAGGCAGCCATGAGGGGTGTTTATGTTATGGCTCTAAACCCTTACCTGGTGGATGATGTGGGCACTTGCATAACCACGTAAGCGTCCAATGCATTTCCCTGATGTGTGCGTTCTCATACATATAACCCCTAAGGACTACTGTCACTAACTCGAGAATCAGCTGGTCCACATTCTCAGGTCATACAGTTACTGATGTTATGCATGGGAATAAACTGGCCATCCTCAACTATGGAATTCCAACCCTCACAATGGGCAAACCAGTACAAGACACTCACTCACACTATCCTCTACCCGCCTGTTCCAGTGACTGTGCCACTAATCAAACTCAACTCATCTGGGTTGTAGTCAAGGGTTTATCCCTCTGTGACACTGGGCAGGGCCTGCATCTCTTTTTGTTTGAAAATGTTCAACTTTAGAGAAGATTAGCAAGGTGCAAACTTAAATTCTGCATAAAAACGGACACCAGAAAATATGTTGGCAGAGCTATTTTGCAAGAAGCAATCCTTCCTGCACAATCATGTTAGGGGTGGGCTTCATTCCCACACCCTTTTGCTTTAATATACCAGATATTCTGAAAAATGTAAATATTTTAGTATTCTTCCAGCTCTTCAATGTTTGTATAACTTTACAGTTGATGTAATTAAAAGGATTGTAGTTAAAGTCTCCACTTTAAGGTTTGTGGTGGGATTACCATTTTACAAAAGCATTAGTCAATTTATTTATTACTAAACTTTATTTTTTTTCTAAATGCAGATTGTACTTGGTAATGCTTTATAGCCTAACTCCACTCTTCAGAAATGCTTGGCAAACAGTTTTAAAATACTTATTACAGAACTGTGATTCATGAAACAGTGTGTCTCAAAGTTGTCCAAAAGACATGGTATTTATTTATGAATAAGTTTAAAGGTAATATGGATAAACCATTGCAATATATATGGATTTACTTACCTTTGTCAAACAGCATTAATATTGACATGGATAATGTCAACACCAAATGAGAGACATTTATGCACATCAACATGCTACTATGCATATACTGAGACTGAATCTCGGTGCATGAAAGGGAAAAACATAAAAGAAAGGAATCATACCCCCAGATTCACTATCCTTCCATGCAGGACTAGGTTAATCCTGCATGGAAGTGGCCATTTAGGAGCAGGACAGCAGCGTGCCATGCATATTAATGAAGGAGTGCTGCCTGAGCACCTAATCTTACATGGAGCATGTAAGAGTGCAGGGGGCGTGTCTGATAGCAGAGCTCTCAGAATATACACGCCCCTGCAATGAAGAACAGCAGACACGTCAGAAAAGAATGAGCGAGACCGCTCATAGGTGCACGCATATCTCCAGCAACATCCCCCCATGTGTACAAGAGCAATAGTTAAAACAAACATAAATATTTTTTTTTTTTATAAAACAGATTAAATTTAACTGTAGGTGGACGGGTTTGCTCATCACTTAGCTACGGTTAATGCAGCCTAAATGAAGAAGAGTGTAAAAAGCAAGATATATGCAAATGAAGCAATACAGTAATAGTGTAGTGGGCAGAGCATTTGCCTTACGAGCAGTCATTCCCAGTTTGAGTCCCACTGCAGTACAGTCCATTTTCCATGTCAAATCACTTTATGACCAATATTTTTAGTTGCATAACCTACTAAATAACAAATATTTGTGAACTGGAGTACTACATTAAATGCAGATGTGAGGTGACAGTGTCATCACGTTGCAAAGTCCACAGATAATACATGTGCCCCATACAGTATAGCTACACAGGAATCAGGGGTACAAATGGAAGGTAAAATGTGTAACGAATGATAACTCTATACAGCTTCCAAATCCCCCACCTTCCCAAGAACCATTAGACATTACTGTCTAAATTACTGCAGTGGTAAGCGGGAATAAGCACTAGTAAGCATGTGTAAGCACTATTAAGCAGTAGTAAGTGAGAGTAAGCATATGTAAACACCAGTAAGCGGGTTTAAGCCCATTTGCATGGGGATAAGCAAAGTGCACACAGGTTAAGCAATATTGAAGCTAACTCTCTGTAAGCATAATTAACCGGAAGTTAACCTTGCTTACCCTCGCACAAACCCACGCAAACAGCTTACAAGTGCTTAAATGTGCCTTAATCACTCTGTATCCAATAGCCGCTGTTCTGCCCAACAACAAAATAAACAGACTTTCCAGGCCTTGAACACAGGACCCTATATACTATAGTCACAGTAGTTAACCACTAGGCCATCACAGCAGTACATAAGATTGTGGTATCAACAAACAAATCCACACTATAGTAAAATCAAACTGAAATTGTGAAAGGAATCTATATACAGTCTTATGTTCTATAACCTACTACATAACATAAGTATGTGAATTGGAGTACTGCAGTAAGCCCACATGTGAGGTGTAATTGTAATAAAGTGTTGAAGTCCCCTAATAAACACAAGGATCCCATACAGTGTACGTACACATGAATCATGGATACCAGACATATATATAACATGTAATGAAGTAATGAATAATAAATTAATGCTAAAAAGCAAATATAATGCAAAGTAAATATTAAGAAATGCTAAGCATTGCGCAGGCCAGCTTAGTAGGTGTAAGCAATGTATAGGTCAGCTAACTTAATTTGCCCATTGGCATACCCCTTTAAACAATGCCAACCTTAGGTAAGCAGGTCTGCCCATAGCTTAGCCTTTTCAAAACCATCCAATCATGGCAAAGTGTGTGAAATCAGCCCTATTTAAACCCAACAGGTGGGAATACATCTCATAACTGGTTGTAGCTTCCTCTTGCAGACACCGTGTCTGGAATGGGAGATGGAGTGCACTTTCAGGTGCAGCACTGGGGCATCCAGGAGTCCAGAGTCATGGCAGGACTCCGTGTCAAAGTTCATGAGCAGAGACTGCTGCAGGACCAGTACTAGGGTTCCCAATATAAAGCAGAAGCCTGGGACCATCTCACCCATGACCTCACCAATGCTACTGGCATACCCCGAACTGGTGAGCAGGTCAGGCATCACTATGACAACCTGAAGCAGTGAACGCGGGATCTCTTGGATCAGTGGATCCAAGAAGCTAGGAGGACAGGGCAGGTACCAGTACTGTGTAAGTATCACTCCACTGCCTGTTTAATAATTGCCAGGTCATTTATATTATGGATAGGTAAGGCCAAATATTCCTCTTTTGTCTTTCACAGCGGCAAGTGAGCGGGCTGTGAACCAGGAGGCCCATGGCTGTCACTTGGAGAGGTTGCAGCGCGAGGCAGGTTAGTAATACTCTTGCATGCACTGTCATAGGAAATAAATCTAACTGTATTAGTAAGTCAATTGCCTGTATAAAACCTGTATTGTTTAAGCCAAGTACAGCATACACCAGAGAATGTGGCAGGAAGAGTTTCATATAGGTTGTATGTAAATAAAAACACAATATAATGACAGTGAAGGTCTAACTGCTGTACTGCATGTGTTTACTCTGGTATCATATGGTAATGTAGATTTGCAATCATTTAATAGTACTGTTGTATTAAACACTGTTATGCACACTGTGCAACATAAATTAAAAATGTGCAGAAATGTCTGTATATGACTGGTGTAATCCCCAGAGGTCAGATAGTACAACTGGGAGAGACATAGACAGAAAACAGTGAAAAGACGGCCAACAAAATCCAAATAGCACACACAACTGAGCTGTGAACTGTTGTATTTTTAGCACACACAGCCATGGTTCAAATCCTGGGAGTGGTAGTAGTCTGCATACAGAATCATACCCCACAACTGTACAGATATGTCCAGAATGTCCAGTATATTGGCCCATATCTGCTGCATGTCACCCTGTCCCCCTTAGAAATCAGTGGGGTGATCCCAGATGTTTAGGCAGCAGACAGGAAATACAACTGATTGTCACACATCTATGACAACAAACCTGTCACACTAGCAATGCCCCAAATGTTATGAGAGTATTAGGCCAAGTATGTCCTATCTACACCCCCATGTTGTCAAGCTGTGACCAGAGTGTGTACAGTAACAGAGTGACATGTAAGTGCATAATACTAATGTGAAATCTGGTACTTTGTGTGGCAATATACAGGTAGTGCAAACAAACATTGCTCCCACAGGTCCGTCAGATACAAACACTGTTCCTAGAAATAAAAGCTTGATACCCTGTACTGGTACTGTTTACTCTGGTATTGTATGGCATTGTGAGTCTTGCAGTTGCTCTGAATAATAAGGTATCAATGATCACTGTCAACCACACTGTGCTACATAATATAACTGTCTAGGAAATCCTGTATAAAAGTGTTGTAAGTCACTAAAGGCTGAAGAGGGCAATAGTCTACATATGTCCCGGTTCACCTGCATGTGGTCAAGACATGGTCAGAGTCTGTGCAAAAAGAGATGGACAGGTATGTACATAACATCAACCTGCAGTCTGGGAGTATGTGTAGAAACAGTTAGTGTTAACAAACAATTCCTCCACAGGTATACCATGTTAGAGGTGTATACTGCAGGTAAAACCAGTCCATGTATATAGTTGTCAACAGCCATATCACTGTCCAAACTAAGGAAATAGGGTAGTGTAGTAATACTTGTAAGGTACAGATAACAGCACTGACTAGGAAAGTAATGTGAACTACAGTAATATACTAATTGCTAATTGACATCTTCCCCCCACCATATCTCCAACAATACACTAAATACCCACCTCAATTGGTATATGATGACTCCACTGCAATGTTGGGACATATGTCCTATTGTTTGATAATTATTTAAATCTTGTAGATAAGAACGACTCACGGAGAGTTAATGTCCCAGTGCCTACCAGCAATCCAAGTAGTAATAATAATAGCAGAACAACAGGATACTGGAACAACACACAGCTAGATATCCAAATATGCATCCACCATGAATGAAGAAGTATAAAAACATATATATGTTTATACAGAGAATAGTTCTTATGGTTATATCTTCTATATGTTTCTTTATATATGTCATGCACTATGAAATTTGTATAGTTTTTATGTATCTTTAAGAACTAATTGATTTTGAATTTCCCACTGTTTTTAGTATAAATTTAGGTGATTCACAGTGGTTTTCTTATGGTCTGATGAAGCCCTATATGGGTGAAAGTGCTTGCCTGTTCATTCATGAATAAAAACTTTTTATATTTCTTCATTCGTGGTGGATGCCTATTTGGATATCTAGCTGTGTGTTGTTCCAGTATCCTGTTGTTCTACTATTATTATTATTAATTATTTAAATCTGTTTCTATGCATGTGCTATGTTGAAATACTCCAACATTGGTGGCATGGTGCCATCAATATACCTGCATGCTGTTGTTATTACCACTGTGGTCCCATATATGCATGTGTTCTGTTTGCTTTGCAACTATTCCATATCTGGTGTGTGGGTTAATGGGAATATCTATGCATGCTGTTATACCTAATCCTGGAATGTGTTGACTATTACTAACCCACATATGTTGATAAACCATAACCACCCACTTGACCCACCTCAGCTGGCCATGATACCGGGCACCAGCATGTCTGGGGCCCAACCCGGAACCTCCTTGTCCATTGGTCCTGCACTACCTTCGGGTGTAATCACCGGAACCTCCTCAGGGGATGGTGCTTGCCCCCCTGGGAGCGGGCGAGGACAGGAACCTAGCACCCGTCACCAAGTCTGGGTCATGGTGCATAGTGAGCTCCACAGGGAGATCAGAGATCTGCTATGCCAGCTCGAGGGCTGCATGTCACAACTAGAGGGTCAGCCTGGCACTCCACCTCAGTCCCCAGCACAGCCACCTTTGGAGTTGTAAAGGTGCAGTGGTGACTGTCCATGGGTGGGGACGTCAGTCCCATTGTTTCCACTAGGGAGCTCATGGGCTTCCAATTTCCCAACATCCCTCCCCATCAAGGTGTTTACCCCCCACTTGTGTCATATACCGCCCCTGTATCCATCTTGTTTGTCTTGTCTGTTAACCTACCTAACTTACCTCCCCAAATATACCTACTATCCTTCCCTTACATCCCACTCTCACCTGAAAAAAAAGGGCACTCTGTTCCCAAAAAAAAAATATAGCCCCATACATAGCTGTCCATTTTGCACACATGTCCACTTGACACATGTAATCTGGTCTAATTAGCATCACAACATATTATTGTTGTCCTCACCCCTCTCTCAGGGGTTTGAGTGTCCAAATCTACCTCCAAATTCAGTGTATATGCACAGCTGTTGCTGTAGAAGAAATGGGCAGCTATGGACCTTCTCTACACCCTCCTGCCCATCCCTAGCTATTTTCCCTACTGTCTTGCCCTCTTTGTGCTCCTTTTTCACCACTTTCCTATCAACCCTTTTTTTCTTTTCTTTTAAAGAAATTAGCACGGGGGTAAGCAGGAATAAGCACTTTTAAGCAGCCATAAGCGGGTTTAAGCTTGTTTGTGTGGGGGTAAGCAATGCCTAGACAGGTTAAGCAATTTAGAAGCTGAGTATAAGAAACTGTCACCAGAAGTTAGCAGTGCTTACCTCCACGCAAACCCGCACACAACTGCTTAAAAGTGCCTTAATAACTCTGTATCCAACGGCCCTTGTTCTGCCCAGCAACAAAATAAACACCCTCTGCAAGGCTCAAACCCAGGACCCTACACACAATAGCCAAAGGGATTTGCTACTAAGCCATGTCAGATATACATTACCCTGATGTTTTCGCAAACATATCATCCAGCCCAGTCATTCAACAGTACAGGAAATGTATTTAAACATGTAGCTGTATGTGTGTGTGTATATATATTTATATCCAAATATATATAACTTATCTATATATGTAGATATATATATATATATATATATATATACATATATATATATATATATATATATATATATATAATATATATATATAAATATATACATATATTCATACATATGCATACACCTATAGATGTATATGTCTACATCTATATATATATATATATATATATATATATATATTTATATATATATATATATATATATATATATATATATATACAGCAATATATCTATGTAAGCACAAATATATATCTATATAGGTATATACAGACATATATCTATAGATATAAAACAGAACATAAAAACATATATGTCCATATACACCATTAATGGGGGTGAGGGGGCCTAAACAACATATGTCTTGTATGTATAGATATTCCCCTCCCACAGCCAAACACGTCTGCCCTACATTACAATACCAACTGTTGGAAATCCCATAACCAGGACCTGATACAACATGGGCACAAGATGATAACAGTACTCCATCCCACCTGTATGATGTCAGGCTGGTATCAGTAACATATGCGGTACAGTCTGGCTACCATAGGGAATGTACAATGCGGAAGCAATCAACATTCCTAAGATACATATACACAGACACATATATGCTGATACATACATATATATATATATATATATATATATATGTATATATATATATATATATATATATATATATATATATATATATATATAAGTAACTACACATACACACACAGAGATATGTATAGGAAGATACATATATAGAAGGTGCACACAATACGGAACAGCCACTATGCCTACGATTTCCACCTTACCAACTGAACACTGTATGAGCCATCCATACAAATGACAATTGCTGCCTGCAACATATACCCGCAGAGAGGTCAAAGGATATAACACCACACAGGTTTGCATACATGGGAAAGCTTTATTTGTGTACTATTACAGTTGTATATGCCATATCATACAGCTGTTTAGACTCTGACATACATATATACAGAGTAATGCAACTGTGAAACAGTTATATTAATACAGTAGTCTGGAAAGGTTTACATATGCTGCTGTCCAGGCCGAGGCCTTTAAGTAGTACAATAGTAAAGACAGACTGGGACACAGTATAACAATCAATCAACAGTAAGTAATCTAGATGTATAGTCCAGCAGCCTCTAACGAAACTCTGTACACAATCTCTAGGGGTAAAGACCTCAGCTGACACAATGGGATGTATCTGTTACATAACAAGGCATAACTGACACCATCACAATTACACTGACAAACAGAACAGTCTGTATGGCAGGAAGCAGTAGGCCTGCAATTAACCAAGGTGAATTGTATGGTAATGTACATCCAGATACCTTAAGGCAGATTACCCCTGATACTCCCACATGTTGTAACAGCCTACGTTAGATATGGTGCACCCTCCCCCATAGACTGAATAATACAGGGCCATATACCACTGTTACATACACTGGCCTCTGGAGTGCATAAAGGCACACATGTATGTGTAGATGAAGCCCACACATATATGGACCCAACCCCACAATATGTGTGGGGGCCACAACAGCAGTGGACTGATGGCAGGAATTGCAGCATGGCATACTCACAGCCCACTACATAACAACCCCTGACAGCATGTCATATGTAGAAAGCCTGGTATGTAGGTGGAGGACAGAGGCTGGAACACAGGCCCATATGTGAAATACTGTTGTCATACACAAGCAAGTCGCTGCTGTTACAGGATAGTCTGCAACATACCCTTAGTCAGGAATATGAAGTTAGAAATAGACAGGGATGTAGCCATGTACTGATAGCACTCAACACACACTGCCAGTGATATATCTGACACAAGACATGTGTGGTGGACAGACAAAACATAATAGGCACACCTCTGTCCATCAAATGGATAGGCCCACAGTTGAGAGCTATGCAGACAAACTGTATTCCAAGTTAAACTAGTATGTACACACAAACCCTGTAACACTGCTGCTATACAATGCATACAACAAAACTACTCACATTCTGTCTATAGTTCTGCAACCTCCTACAAATATGTAGCTGGCCTGAGTGTGTAGGTTCTCTTGTAAGAGGTATTGCTACCTGCTATCTGTAACACTGCTGCCCACACACAGAAAGGATGTCCACCATACAGGAAAGGTAAAGGGACCATGCCCACATGATGTAGGGATTTATAGTATTTGGTTGCCATGACAGTGGTAATTGGAAGTACTACAGAGCATGCTGCATGCAAGTAGCAAGTGGAGGACACTGATTGATCACCTGATGAGAGAGAGAGAGAGAGAGAGAGAGAGAGAGAGAGAGAGAGAGAGAGAGAGAAACAGGTATGTGAAGTATATATGCATGTAGTTGACTGTATTACTTGGTCCATAATAATGGGATAAATGATGTGGAAAGATTTATATGTGCCATCAGGTGTTGTTGTAATGATGTTCAGCTGAGCAACTGCTAAGGACAATAGCGTCTGTCCCTGTGAGTAGTGGGCCATACCCGTCAACTGTGTAGAGCAGCACTGACTGATAAGATGTAAGCCACCATAGTGTGTGTTGTGTAATGGGAAGTATGTATATTACTGTGGCCAATAGCTGGTGGTGGAAGTAATGTCATAATGATGGACACATGGGTTCCACAGCCCACTTCTTGCAGGATACTCAGGTTAACCTGTATTGTAGCATGCAGAAATGCCATAGGTGTGTAATAGGGTTACCTGCAATCTGCCCCTACATATATCCCCCCCCAATGTCAGGCTGTGTCCATATGTGGCACATGTCTGTGTTGTAGCAAGGCAGAACAGTGCAGCTGTGCAGGAAGGTGTTGTGAGATTGTGGACCTGATGTCTGAATGTACCCCATATATAGGTATGCATATGTGTATATACACACACACACACACACACACACACACACACATATATATATATATATATATATATATATATATATATATATATATATATATATACATACATATATGTCCACAAATATACAGATACCCCTGTGTAGACATATATATAAACACATATAGACAACATCTTATATATCTACACATATATAGATATATACCTATATGCACATGTCTACATATATACAAACACATACACAAACATATATGTATGTAAATACATATCCCCTATATTACCACCACAGTGCTGCATGCTATGTGTGAGGGAAGAGCACACATAGCAATACACACAGATATCTAGAGCTGTCAGTGTGTGCAACATGAATGGGTATGTCACATGTGAATCCCCTTGTTGGGACCACATTGCCCTTGTCTGTGAAGTATGGAATGGAATAATGGGAAGTATGGCAGGTATAGTTGTGGAGGTGGACAGGGTTGGTAGATATAGAGAACAGCCTACAGGGGTGGTATGTGACACGTGGTGAGTAAACACCCTGGATGGTGTGTGTGTGTGGTCTGTGATATGGACAAAAAGGGAACACGCCTCCCACCCACTGCTACTCACAACAGCAGTTCATGTCCTGAAGGTGCCTGGCCTGGAGGCTGATCGGGGAAGAGCATGTGGACCCTGTGAATGTGTATTGGGTGCCTCAAGGTGATGTAGCACATCCCAAATGTGTCTGTGGAGCCCGTTATGGAACAGACCCTGGACCTTACCTCAGGGGACAAGATCTTGTTTGTGTGTGTCCCCGGGGGGGGGGCAACATCCCCTGAGTTGGTTCCACCTGAAGGTATTGCTGGACCAGTACATAAGGATGCCCCAGGGAGGGTCCCACATATGATGTGGCCTGGTAACATTTGCAGATGAGTTTGAAGAGGTGGTTCTGCTGGCCAATAGTACATAGACATGCTATTGTGTTACTGTTATAGAACATATGTGGGTAGTAATAGTCTACACAATTCTGGAACATGTCCAACAGCATGCATAGGTATCCCCAATAACACAGAATGTCAGATGTGCAGCAACCACATAGCAAGCATACCACAGGCATATATGGAACCATAGTGGCCCTGACAATGGCATGCAGGTGAACAGTCTGTAACAGGCCAACAATGATAGTGTCCACACAGGGAACATGGCTACAAACACATTGCACAAAATGTGGTACAATACAATATCTACCCCACTAGTAGGTAAGCTGTAGCCATACCTTTTGAGTTGTGTGTACAGTTTGTTGTCACTGATATGGTGGGGGGTGACAGTGATGTTTATTAAGAACTGTGGTAACCTTGCTGCATGACTTGCTCACACCTGTATCCATCTTTATGTCTTTAAGGCAAGATGTCACATGGAAGGCTTCCGGCTTACTCAGCAGCTGAGAACAACATTGTGGTAAACCACCTATGATCAGCAGGAGCAGACTGCCCTGTAGAATGACCTAGTCCACAGGGCCAATGATGTCGGATTGCACAACTGCAGTTATGAACAGGTCTGGCGTCATAGTTCTGACCTGCTACGCAATGCCTGTCAGTGTGTTGCTGCAGTCCTGGTGGATCACCTCACAACAGGGAGGGCCATGCCATCCATCCACCCCTGACACGTGTGGAGGAGTTCCTAGCCAGCCTTGTGGCACCTGCCCGTCTGCATAGCCAACAACTGCCGAACACCATTGTGGAGGTGGGTGCTAGCCACACACCCGGCTGAGGTGCATGCAGGTAAGGCCACAGGGCACATCAGTTGACCACTGTTGCATATACATCCCCATCTGTACAGGTAGATTATGCATATCTGACATGTCATAGATATAGTTTTTGCTGCATAGTAGTGATAAACAGATGTGCATATGTGGTAGTATTGTGGACATGTACTGTTGATGTATTGTAATGCTGCACCTACCCTGTAGCAATGCCACAGGTGTGGCCACTGACTTTGCATCTCTCACCCTCTTATGTAGGTCCCTCCGGTATACCACCAAGGCAGCAGCCTGTAGCTGGTGAGTATGGTTTATGTTGATGCTTGCCAATACACCGGGCATGTAATGGCTATGGTATATTCCATACACACATCTAACACACCTACCCAGAATGCAAGCTGTACATATGCATGTATTATTGCTGTTAAATGCATGGCATCACAGTGGTGACCATGATGGGGCATTGGAAGGGTATGTCAGACACCTGCAGGATAACTAACATCCTGTCATTGCAGGATGTGTCCACAGGGCGTAACATAATGGTGGGAGACATGGCCTACAGTAGGGACATGTTTGAAACACCACCCATATACAGTGCAACACCAGTGTATATACATGTAGGACAATGGCAACTGTTGCAGAGTTACACTATGGCATAATGTATTACTGTGGTCCACATTTTCAGCTGTGACCAGGTTGTAACATGTGGTGTTCAGTGTGTGGGACACTGCAAACTGACACACATGTGTAGGCCTTACTTGTCAAGCATCTGCAAGAAGGCTGAAGGTGGTGGGGGTATCAGAATGACACACCAGTGCACTACAGCAGGGCTCCTAAGAATGCTAAGAGTGGCTGTATCTGCACATAGTCAGGTTCAGAAACTGTGGCAGATGTAACCCTACCCCCACAGCAATAGTGATGTCAGTGTGTGAACACCAAGGGGATGTGCACATAAGTAGACGTTGCAATAATGCAGATTAGGGGGATGTGTAGGGCAGACTGAACATACACTGGCAAATGCAGATGGCCCATGCTAGTATACCCTTGCCAGGAGTAGTGAATGCTGTAGTACACATAACAATAGGTGCAACAATCCGTCGTGATAAGGGTGTGCACACATATGCCCACACAGAGTGTATGCATCACGGTCAGCATCCGCACACCTAACACATTCTGTAGACACTGCATGTGAAAGTACAGGACATATGTCACATATCGGGCTCATGTACTGTTAACATATGTGGTGATGTGGTCCCATGACAGATCAAGGAAGGGTGCGTCATATCAGTAAGGTTGTGTACACTCCCCATAGCCATGGTATGCTCTGACGGTTGTCAGTGTAATAGTAATGGATTGGTCATACATGGTCCGCTGATGTTGAGAGCTGTAAATCAGACATCAGGCATTCACAAATGACATCTGTCCACATATCATCCCAGGCATGTGTTGTTGACAAACATAGAGGCTGTGAGCATTAAAGCTGCCATAACTGACACAGTACTATGCATTCAGCAATGGGTTGTACACCTGTGAGGTGTGGTGCACAGTACATGGCAGGGTGCAGAACAGGTGCACAGCAATACTGTATACATGGGTGCAGTGGTATCCAGGGGAAGGAGCATCACCTAGTAACACAGCACATGCATCACACACATGTATACTGTTGCTAACATGGATTGACTATAGCTGCACTGCATGTTGTTGTGTACCATATGCTATGCATGTTGACACATGGGTAATAGGAGGGCTGTGTGTACTATCATTGTGCAACCTCACCTGCATGTGTGTGTGTGTGCATCCTGGTGGGTAGTTAGTTTGAATGTAGGGTCAATCTGGTGAAGTGGAGGGAGGGTGATGCATGTAGGATGCATGTGTGTGTGTGTTTGTGTGGGTGTCCATGTATGCACGTGTGATTGTGGGGTTGTTCATACAACAGTACCTCCCTTTGTGATTGTGCAGTACATGGACATGGACTGCCACATGACACACCAGGAATACTTGTCATGTGTGTAATCAGAGGATAGCTGATAGTACAATAAGGTCTGTAGCATGGAACAGACACTGAGAGGGAAGGTAGACACCAGGTATACCCTTAATATCGAATTCAGCAGAGAGGTGACTGACAGCCCACTTATGCAGCACTACAGATGCATTGAGGAATTACTAATCAACACCAGGGAGTGTATCCATATATTACAGTTGTCACATGACAGGCTGATTGAGTAGCATATCTGGCATGTACTGAGCAATACATACACTTGACACTCCAGGGTGTGGCATTATGGCATGAACATAGTAGCCCCCACATATAGGGGCCATGCTCATGATGTCCGGACATACACAGGGTGAACACTGAATGAAAGCAGTGAGGCCATGTGAAACCACTCTATTCAGGTCAGGTAGGTAATGGACTAAGAGGTATTGTGTTGTGATCACTTGTCTAGGCATTTAGAGGAATGATACATTAATGAGTGTTATCAATGAGTGTATGTTACCAAGGGTGATGCAGGATGAGGAACGCATGGGAATATATCTGGGACTGTCTGTAAAGTCACAGGCAGGTAGGTATTAAGGTGGTGTGTGTGTGTGTGTGTGTGTGTGTGTGTGTGTGTGTGTGTGTGTGTGTGTGTGTGTGTGTATGTGTGTACTGCTATGCAATGATGTATAGGTCTTAAAGTGCATTTATTGTTTCCCCCCACATCCCTCCTGCATGCAATCTGATGTTGGTGTCCATACAGACACCAAAGATGATGATAGTACTGTTGAGGCACAGGTGGGGTTGTCAGGGGCTGAAACAGTGCCATCATTTGACATCTTCCTTTTAGCCACCCAACCCCACACACAGTTCCAGTGCCTATACATACCCCATCTCCAGTGGC
This sequence comes from Protopterus annectens, assembly GCF_019279795.1. NCBI lineage: Eukaryota > Metazoa > Chordata > Ceratodontiformes > Protopteridae > Protopterus > Protopterus annectens. The sequence goes on along the minus strand of NC_056747.1, from coordinate 1,037,288,331 downwards.
CATAGCAGAGGGACAGCTGGCTTTTGGTGACAGTGCACAGGAAAGTGTGATAACCATGCCTACTGTGTCTGGTTGCAGCAGGCATAGCAGGATGTCAGGCATGGTACCACATAGACAGATGTCCCAGGGTGCTCATGTTAGGGCCGCTGGACATCATGCCCCTGGCAGACGCGACACAGCTGGTACCAGCAGGCGCATGTTTCAGGCTGTCATGGCAGTGCAGGCATGTATGGAACGTTACACCAGACAGGGCCTGAGGCTGCAGAGGGCTGCTGTCATATCTGCAAGTGACAACATCCGTGAACTGTCTGGTGCCATCCGTGCATTTACTGAGCTCATGGATAGATGGTCTGGTGAGATGATGGCCCTCATTGACCATGGTTTGTCAGTGCTTGAATGTGTGGTCAGAGTGTGGTGATGGCCACATGGGCATAGGACAGCAACGCTAACTGTTGTCAGTCAATGTGGACATGCTAGGACACCAAGGGGCTCCCATAGTGGCAGCACCAGTCCTGGAACTGTGGGGGGGGACACTGTCCACACCACACCACAGCAGGCCACGAGCACGTGATCCTGGCCAGTCCCAGGAGGTACCTGGTTCCAGCGAACATTTGTCATCATCAGGTGAGAGTAGCACATCAACGCCTGTACCTGGACATGCCCATGGAACCCCTGGAAGGCAAAGTCCACATGTCCATGGCCAGAGGCAGTGAACTGCACAACCTGCCAGGTATGGTCTGCAGCTGTCCATAAACACCTGTGTAGGGCAGCCACATGGCAGAACTATGTGCATGCATACCCACACACTATACAAACATACCTAGGGCAACCTCATACCTACACACACCACATCACCATGCTCAGTTCACCTCATTACACCCCTCACCCACACACACATGGTGTCAAATGTATGGCCCACCCTCTGCCTCTGGCAAACCAACAACACACCCTGTGCATATGATGATACCTGTGCTACATCCCTGTCATCCATACCATCAATGCAAGGACAGGGTAATATGGTTCTGATGCACATGGTGACTGTACTACAATGTACCAAAGTACTGCAGTGTAACATGTTGTCAGGAGTAAAGTGTAATGCATATATGTCAGGTAGTTTTGCCGTCCAGCAATGATGCATTATAGCTGTTATTAACACTGGTTGATTGTGGTCTCTATAATGTTATCCATTTGTGTTGTAGGTGTACATGTGTCAGCATGAGGATGGTCTGCAGTTATATTCCACAATGGGGTATGGCACTGTGGTGACACCATGGCTGTGACTTATCTGGGGTACAGTTGAACACATGTCACAGGTTTGTATAACAGTTATTGCATGTGCCACATGGACAGGTGACCTGCTAGGATGTGTATAATCTGCAACCTGATGTAGACCCATCCACATACCTGCACACTCTTACTTGGAAACACTGGGACTAGACCCCTACCTAGGTATGTAGTGATACTGAAGTGTGCGGCTTTCATTGCAGACACCACACCACGTTTAGGGGAGGTGTGTTCCAGGTTATATGTTACATGCAGAACATCCCCAGACATGTACAGTATGCTAATGGGGATGTAATGGGTGTATATGGACAATACATAGTGTGACATACCTTCATATACACATTAACAGACACATAACAGGCAGACACATGTTCGAGAGACCTGGGCCTATCGCTGCTAAGTAACCTGACCATGTGTCCAATGTGTTACAGGTAGGCTGCACACAGCACATGCATAACTGGCCTGGATTGTGGTATCAGATACCTGTATGGTTGATGGTGACAGTGGTAACCATAATGTGGTACATGGGACATATACCAGGTGTACCTTGGTGTACACAGCACCCACATCCCCCAGTGGATATTGTACTCCCTGAAACCCATGATGACACTCTGACATACCCACCATCACACATTGCCCACGACTGCAACACAACCCATTGTATAGCCCATCAGTGGTACTACAGGGATATCCATCTAATGCACATGCCACAGGCATAGTAGGGTGTTGCATTGTCATGCCTCACCTATGAGAAGCAAGAACACTATCTATACTACTGTGCAGCAATGGGTATTGTAATAGGAGTATGTGGCCTCGGAATGCTGTACCCTACAGATATACAGGCATGCACACATACACACACTTGCTAGAACTCAATGGGTATCCCATGTATATCAACCCATTTGTACAACACTGTTGTTCTGGTACTGCAAGGCTCATGTAGCAGGTATGGAGAGGAGCTTAACAGGGTACATATAATGTCCCATACAGCAGCAGCCACAACTGACTATGGCAATGGGTGTTGTGGTGGTTGTGAAGGCCCTCATGGAATTCCCAAGTACAGGTGTGCTAACACACAGACACTGCTATACTCAGTAATGCACACTTACATGTGTCAGTACTGGGGTGCATTGCTGCAGGTGGTCATAGCTGCGTACCTAGCTATATTCCAAGGAGAAATGGGTTGTGTAGGGGATGTGTGTATAGTGATATCCTGCCACCTGCCATGTGGCAGAAGGCAGTCTATCGACAGACACTACTCTGGTGACTCTCAGGGTGAGAGGGACATGCATTAGCAAATCCTCCACGTGCCTCCTGCACATGGCCACTGAGGTGATCAAGTTGACATGTATGCAACATGGATTACAACACATGGTTAGCGTCTGTGATGGAGACCCATACACAAGCATGTTCTGTTGACTGTGGTGGTGTAGTGGAGGTACCTGTGGCATGGGGTGCATACAGTGCGTTATCTCCTATATGTGCCATTTCTTACACAGCTGGACAGACATGTCAGTGTCAATCAAGCTTAGGTTGCCTGTACATATCCCAGCTGGATACCTGCCATCTGCGCATCTGTACAGGGACTGACAGTCATCAGCTTGGCAAGTAGCTATGCAGTAGGATGAATGTGTTGATAGATAGACATTTGACAACAATATGTATGCCATAACTACATGTCAGAAGCCCTCACCAACATGTGCTGTACAGACGATAGTCTACAGTTACATTCCACATGTCAGATCATTATCCAGTAGGGTTATATACTGTGACACAGCCCAGACACCAGGGATACAACAGGGAGGCCTCAGAGTCCAGCTATGCCTGCAGGTGTGCCAGTTGTCAGAACTACATTTAGTACTCTACTCTTGCCTAGTTAAGCACTGTCAACAGTAGTACTGCCATGATACACTACATGCCAGTGTGACAGCACATACCCTGGGCTACCACCCCTGTATGTAACACATTCACATGGATAACAGTGCTGTACAGCCCTCATATACATCTGTGTCCCAGACATGACACTCACACCCCTTGCTGCTGTAATGACAGCACATAGGCACATGTATTGTACGTGGCATTACATACACATTACAGATGTCATTACCCTGCTATGTTATCAGACTGGGTGGTGTGAACTGGTTACCAGACCTAAGCCATGCTTAGCAGGTGCCAGCATTGCTGCAATATAATAGCTAAGCTGATTTGCACACTGGTAAGCAAAGCCTACACTGTGTAAGAGCCTGTACGTTTACCTGTAACTTAGCACCGCTTAGCTTCACTCAAACCCACACAAATGCACTTAAAGCTGCTCAAAACTGCCTTAAACACTCTGTATCCAACAGCCCTTGTTCTGCCCAACAACAAAATGAACAGCCCTTGCCGGTCTTGAACCCAGGACCCTGTACGATATAGTAACAACACTTAACCACTACGTCATGACCACTGTGAAAACAGCTGTTATTTTTACAATATATCTGTCAATACACATATTGAATAGTATTGAACAATTGCCTTTACTTTCACAATTGTGTAGTACTTGTTATTAATATGACTGTTGCATCACATATGTTGTTTTATCATAATGTACACATAGCAGATACATATGGTGAGATACATCTGGGAGGGTGTACACAACCGTGTGGTTTACACATGACAGAAATATGGATATTTACATATAATAGGTTGAAATATGTCTAAATGTACATACACATGTATATTCATACATATGTCTGTATACACATCTGTAATAGTGCAACATATATATGGCCTTGTGTACATCTCTTCGTATATATATATATATATATATATATATATATATATATATGTGTGTGTGTGTGTGTGTGTGTGTGTGTGTATATATATATATATATATATATATATATATATATATATGTATATATAGATATGTGTATATATATATATATATATATATATATATATATATATATAGATATGTGTATATATAGCTATATATGTATGCACATCCTATGTGTACAGATATGCCTATTTATGTAGATATACATGTATATATATATAACTATATGTGCATACATATCTATTCTGATATACCTATTACTGTCAATATATATGTAGATATCCATAAGTATATGTGCATATGTATCTCTAACATATATTGCTGTGTATATGTATATATCTGCGTGCTTATATGTATATATTTGTACATATACATCTATGTATGCCGATATGTATATGTGTATATATATCTATAGAGATATATGTATGGATAATTATATATACATATATGTTCACATATGTCCAGAACATGGACTGGAGTCCTACCTCAGGCCCAATAGTCCCAACCTCTTAGTGCAAGGGGATGTCAGGTATGTACTGCAGGTATATATATATATATATATATATATATATATATATATATATATAGACTATTGCTACTGTAATAGGGGTTGTCTTCACAGACATGTTGTGTGTGGGAGGTCACATCTGCTTTAAACATGTGCGCCATTGGCTACTGACAGATATCCTAAGGACATCATAGTATAGTACCACTACTAGCACAGTAATGATCCTGTGGACTACATCAGATATATGGCCAATAAATGTGGACAGTCTGACACACTCTAGTCAGTCCAGAGGTATACACAGAACCCCTTAGTGCAAGGCATGTGGACCAAGCCTGACAATGTGGATGTTAACAGCCATGTAGATGGGTATATCACATAAATACTGGTATACATTTGCCCCCATAGGTTATGTATTCACATACCCCTGTCTGTCCTGACACATAATAACTGCAAGTACAGAGGTGACATGGCCACATACTACCCACTAGTTAGTGACATATATCTGTACAGCATCCCACTGCTTTGTCTGAAATACATGACTGTTATGGTGGCCTGGCAGTAGTACATTTGGCAAGTATCTGGACATAACATCACACTGAGTAAGTACACTAAGCTGCTAGGCATGTAACAAAGCACTCTGCAGGCTACAGGCAGATGGCCACAACACTGGCCTACATTTCCTATGGGGGAATACACATGTACCTGCATATATAGCAGGCTCTACAGGCATGTCACAGCACAGAGTAACAGACACCTGTGTGAAAGTGCATAACCACAACCAGTGTGAACACAGCCACAGCCACATATGGTAAGCTAGCGTAATATTACAGTATATGGACTATCTGATCAACACCATCCTCCTATGTGCCACTCACACACTAACTCTACATATACTGGGCCACTACACAGTGTGGTCTGAGACGTGTGTGTTTGGCCCTACAAACATGTAAGCCGATAGGGTAACATACACTGGAGCAGCATGTAACATCAGATAGAACAGGACCAAGAACAATGACATCTACCACAGTCTGTACACAGGCCAAGGTACATATTCACAATACACACACTGTCAACAATCACCATAGGTACATAGACCTCAGTACTGTACACACAACCACAGAATGCCCAGGTTATGTCCTCAAATATAACCCCTACTGTCTGATATCTCACTGGCTTTTTATCAGATATGATGTCAATAAATGATGGTGTACAGAACATATGCACCTCTTACTGTATGACATATGTGCAAAGGTTAAAAGAACACACAAGGCCAGTGGTAATCTACAAAAAGTTTGTGTAAGTGCTGTCGATGAACAAGTAATCCAACTTCTTCAGACCTGGTCTACTTTTACTTGGATTACTTGTTCAATGAAAGCGTTTACATAAACTTTTTGAGATTACCACTGGCCTTGTGTGTTCTTTTATCAGTTCATTGGTTTTGTTTTTTTCCTAGTTTTTTTTCTATATGTACAAAGGTTGACAGAGTTGCGGATGTAGGCACAAACACAGGGCCAATATTGACATGTTGCTGTGATAACCTCATACATTTACTGTTGTAACAGGGTTTGTTGTGACATATGTTCTATGAGGGATATGAAGTCAGTAACTCTCATGGCTGTCATCATGTACTGACTGCAATCCTCACACTATACTTCTGCAGTTCACAGATAGGAGCTGTGTGAGTAGCATAAGAAAAAAAAGGCACCACAGACTGCCCAGTCTGCAGAAGACCCTACAGATTAGGGTTTCCTCAGAAATATAGCACTGTCATGACAGGTATTAAAACATGCAGATCAGCCATATCCACACACACCCTGTTAAACCAACATCACTCCAAATGTAGAATAGCAACACTTACATTCTGTAGTCATGTCAGGCACATCCCCTTCCTGTGTGTTGGCCTGTTTCCCCAGTGTATGTTGTTAGAGGTAAATCCCCAATCCATCTGTGATGCTGTTTGCCAAACACCAGATCTAGGTCCTGCTCACAGTGAATGAGAAGGCCCAACATCAACATAATGTTCCTAGATATTGGAGTATGTTTCCATGCAATTGGCTATGGGAATGTTACCACAGCTGTTCTACATGCAATCAGCTAGAGGAGGGCTGCATTTCGGGCAGAGGCCATCAGCTGACCATGAGCATCACTTACAAAACACATGCTGCTGCCTAAGCAAAGCAGGTGTAGTTCTCCACATCCACCAGAGAGGGAGTGAGAGAGGCAGACAGAAACAAAGTAAGTCAGGGTGGGGGTGGGAGAGTAAACTCTAAGCATGTTCATGTCACACGCCTACCATTACCATGTCTATGCAGTTATTGGATGTGCCACATAGCTTACATGTTGAGGACCTCTCCAAATGTATATGTGATGGTGAATGACATCTGCAACAGTGATATGGTCGTGATACAGTAGGTGTAGTACACATGCCTGTCCACATGAACAGGTGTCAGCATCAACACAGCCACATTGTCTCAGGGGCTCACACACATTGACACACTTGGCAGGGTCAGGAATACACTTCCTCAGTAGTTAGTACTGTGCAGGTAACACATGCACCATAGGGATTATCCAGAGGTTATATGGGCAAAGGGTATGTGGAGGTGTCTGACATCAGACAGCATGCTTCAGTATGCCAATGGGGGTTGCAGTGAGTGTGAATGTGGTCAAAAGCATCATACACCACACAGAAAGACACAGGGTGCCAGTACTGACATGCATGTGTGCATTGCTTCATGGGTGTGTAGTGGTTGACTGTGCCAGAAGGCTATACAAGGCTAGGTGAAGGGTATACCTTGGCATCAGGCCACATGACAATGGTATTCAGTGTGGCTGGAATGGCCCACACAGGTGGGCATTGTATTCACCATCCAGTCACCTTGGTAACTATTGTGTGTGGCCATTGCTGTTCAATGCTTGCCATGTATGTGTTCTTTAGTCCATGACATGGACGCTGTCTGAGATGTGCACACATCTCACATGCATGTACATTGACATGTGGAACTGTACCTGGGGTGTCTGGGCCATGTTGTTTACACAGATTGTTATAATCAGTTGTGCCTGTCCTGGCCTCGTGCTGCGGGCAGGTAATGGACAGCAGGTTGACCCTGCACCCACATTGATAGCATAACAGAGGCATTCCCTGGTGTCAGTGGCATCTGTCTATACAGGGCATGTGTATAAGTCATGGTATGTCCTTTTTGGGACACATTTGACTGCACCACAGGTGTTGCAGGCATCCAGTGGGGAGCAAAGTGAAGGCACACTGCCTGTATGTACGTATGTACTGTACTGATGGACAGGGTGCCATGCCTTGTGTAGTCCACTGCAATCACACCATGGTTACTATCTGTGGGCAATATGCAGGGTACTACCAACATAGCAGTTGTTGCCTAGGCAAGTGTGTTTGTGTATGAGACGTGTTGATAGTGTTCTCTGTGTAATACAAGGGTTGTTAACTTTGTTCGTCAGGCCTTGATGTCACATGTAAGGGTATGGATTGCCACCCCAGCCTGTCAGCTATTTTACATCTGTTATCCTTGTAAGATGGACATTGTGACATATAATAGGGCCACCATATAAGAAATTTGCAAAACCCTATCCACAATGAGTCCTGTTGTTACACAAGCAAAGCCACCTCCACACAGGATACGAATGGCAAACACAGACACACACACACACAAACACACACACACACACACACACACACACACACACACACACACACACACACACACACACACACCTGCCATGTCTGGGATTAGAACTCCTACCTAACTAGTTTATTACACTACAGCATTATGCAGTTATATGAAGCGCCACTTACTGGGTTACACCTTCCCCAAAGGTGTATTTCACAGTGAATGCCATCAGCAGCCTTGCCAAAGTAGGGCATTTGATTTGTAGTGAGTGTGACTAGCCTAAAAAGCATTGCTTCCTACACAGACAAGGTAACACACACACAAACATCCACACTTGTCATGTGTGGGAATAGAACCCCTACCAAAGTACTATATCACATTACAGCATTACACTGTTATAGGATGCACCACAGAGATTACTGGGCTACATATTTCCCAAAGGTGTATTTCACATTGATTGACATCAGCAGGCTTGCCAAAGTAGGCCATTTGATTTGTAGTGAGTGTGAATAGCCTAAAAGGCATTGCTCCCTACACAGAGACACACACACATGCAAACACTCACACAAACAGTTGCCATGTCTGGAATTAGAAATCTTTCCTAATTAGTTTATTACACTGTGGCATTATGCAGTTATAGGACCCGCCATGGAGATTACTGGGCTGCACCTTTCCCAAAGGTGTATTTCACAGTGAATGACATCAGCAGCCTTGCCTAAGTGGGGCATTTGAAATGTAATGTGTGTGACTAGCCTAAAAAGCATTGCTTCCTTCACAGACACACACACACCACACGCACACACATGCACACACACACACACACACACACACACACACACACACACACACACACACACACACACACACACACACACACAGTTGCCATGTCTGGGATTAGAACTCCTACCTAACTAGTTTATCACACTACAACATTACACATTTATAGGATGCACCACAGAGATTACACGGCTACTTCATTCTGAAAGGTGTATTTCAAAGTGGATGACATCAGCAGGCATGTCATAGTAGGGCTATGGGGAGGACAGTGTGTGTGCATGGGCCATAACCCATTCAACTAGAGGTTGATGCACCACATGCAGGCACACGCAGGGTTATATTCCGCAGGTACATGTATATAGCTGCTAGATGACTACTGCCTTGTACAGTCATGTTGTACAGCTAGCACGTGCACCACATAGTCTGTAATGTTGATGGATACCAGTGGCTACTTTCTGCAGTGAGTGACATTTATACATCATGTGGTTGCAGCCATTTGGCTATATGCTGGGTGAACAGACCTCATGATGGATGGCTCTTTGTCACAGTCACTCTCTTCCACACATCTATGTATGTCTACTTTTGGCATATTATAGTGTGTTGTCCTTGGATATATGTCTGTATTCTATCCAATGTGTGTGCAAAGCATGGCTGGTGCATAATGAGGAGTGTATGCACTAACATCTGCAACTGTCAGATATGTCTGGTCCACTGTTGTTTGCAGACATGGGCTTCATTTGTTTAAGTTTGTGAGCATGCCCAATATGACCTTTCAGTATGTTGTTGCCTGACATTGCCTTAATTTCTCTAAGTGTGTGAGCATGCCCAGTATGTCCTTCTGTATTGAATGTGTGGATCCATTCCAGGTAGTTTGTACTCCAGTGCAGACCTTTGTGTTGTACACTTACAGGTAGCAAACTGTTTCTGCAGGGTATCTGTAGATCATTTGGGAATATGGGGTCAAACTCTGCAAGGGATAATGTGTACTGTAGGTGATTGTGTCTGTGCTGTTTCTGCTACATGGTACTGGTGTTAGCAGAGATATTCAGACGTGTACTGTTTTACACTGTGATGTTTTATGTCCTCAGTTACTGTCAGTTGGACATTCTTGCTCACAGTGATATCCTGGGGAACAAGGGTGAATGCAGCTGTGTCCGGTATTGTGGGCAAATGCCTACATATTCATGGAAAGTTATGCCATTCTGGAGGGGGAGCTGCAGAGACTTGCTGCAGGGTCTGTGTATCCAGTTCAGCACCTTGGTACAGTGCTGGCAGAGGATCCCATACTTGTACATCTATCAAATTCACAGTATGGCCTTATCTTGCTGTGGCAATACCTCACAACTGTACAGATTCACACAGGTTACCAAGAGACAGGGGTCATAAGTCAGGAAATTACCCCTATTGTAGTGTACGGACAGGTGTGTAGCCACCCATTTATGTGTTTGCAGTCAGGGATAGTATGTGCATACAGCTGTGTGTTGGACCTTGCACATTCCATGCTGCCAATGCTCCCACCCCCCTTTATTAATATATCCTCTTCCATACATTATGCATACATTCACTGATACTTTTCCTAAGGTTATCACCTCATCACAGCTGTGTTTTGGTGTTGGTCCACAGTTCATGCAGTGGGACATGGTGAACATGTTACCGTGGTTTGTCCACATGGCCTTGCATATGGCTTATGTGGAGTGTGTTATGTTGTTATTATGATGTCCATGACATAACATGCATTGGCAGTACGTGTGAGACACAGGCCTTTGGCAGAGGCCTGTAGGCCATTTGGTGGTGATGCAGGCCAGCTGTGGCAGGCCATTGCATTCTGTCAGTCCTACAGTCCCAGACCGCCATACAGTATATCCCTCTGGGGTGACAGGGTAGGTGTGCTAGGTGTTCATGCTAATACTTTCTATCAGTATTGTTCAGGTGGTGTGGATGCTGGTAGGGTGCTACCTACAGCTGGTGACACACCTGCATGGGACACCTGCACTGCATGCTGCATTCTTTTGCTATTGCCACACACAGGTGAGGTTCATATTGTACCCATTCCCAACAGCAGGGATATGACCAGAGAGGTACCTGTGGGTGGTGTTTGGGTGAGCTGGGTGCATGTGTGCTATGGACACTACTTGCATCTGACTCACAGATATGCATGGGACATTCCATTTATGCTGGCATGTGCAGGTACATCAGCTGTTTCCCAATACATCAGTCATATCACCTTTGTGATCTGCAAGTGTTAGACCAGACGAGATCTGTATTCCCTACTACAGGCCCAGATAATGTGATGCATACCTGTATGTACAATTCCAAGGGTGTGTTCATTTCACAGTTACACATTATATACTGTATGTCTGGGGTACTTTTCCCTGTGTACTGCTTGTATATCTAGGCCATTAGCCATGCCATGTCCATCTTTCAGATGGTGACACATATTACCACCATACATTTACAGTGGCTTACAGCCAACATGTGTTATACTGGTGGGAATTGTCTTTGGCACTGCAGTTGTTTGGACCTGGCCCTGTCATCGGCAGTAGTGGGCAATGGCCACCAGGTCAAACCTCAACATGCATACATACTGACCACCCTCACACATTATGAAACACACACCAACCTAACACACACATATTGCATATTGTACAAATGCTACAATCTATCCTGCTACCTAGGCCATCTTTGGCATCTGTGGTCCACTGGTATTATACCTACACATACATGTTACTACATGTCTACATAAGATGGGGGGGCACACCTAACTGTTACTACATGTCTACATAGGATTGGGGGGGGCACACCAGACCATTTCTACTTTTCTACATAGGATTGGGAGGGCACACCTGTTATTACATGTCTACATAGGTTTTGGGGACACACACCTAACTGCTTGTACATTGCTACACATGATTGGGGGGGCACACCTGACTGTTACTACATGTCTACATAGGATTGGGGGGCACACCTGACTGTTACTACATGTCTACATAGGATTGGGGGGCACACCTGACTGTTACTACATGTCTACATAGGATTTGGGGGGCACACCTGACTGTTTCTACATTGCTACACAGGATTGCGGGCACACCTGACACTTGTACACATTTGCTGTGACTGTACTGGTATGTCAGGTACTCCATTTCATTCTGATTTCTAACCTATCATGCTAACTAGAGGCATATCAGTGAACTACAGGTCTTAGGTTTGATTGACCTACATATTAGTTTCTGACTTTCTACCCTTTAGAACTAATATCCCACTGCCTGACCTGATGTAGTCTGTCTGTGTAGGCCTGGAGCGAAGATACCCATAGGCATTATTCAGAGGCCTTAGCACAGCCTTTGTTTGTGTTTGTCTACAACTGTCCTTCTGGCTGAGACTGTTGTTGGGTATGTGAACCTCTCTGACTGGCATGTGTGTGTCATATGGACACACACATGTGGCCCAGCACATTTCCTGCAGTGGGTTTTGTCACCATGTGTAGTACTGGCTACTATGGTGACACCAGTATTTGTTACAGATCTCATGCTACCACTATAGGTGTCTTCTATCTGCTGGCATCCAATAAACCCACCAGATTCCCTTGCATACTCACATCCATACCATAGATACAGGTAATAATGCATACTACTCCATTTGGCAGTTGGTAAAGAGAGTGACTTACTTTGTGGGTGTGCCAGTATTGAGGATGGTGAGGGAGGGCTGCCTATGTCAGATGCACATAGTACACTCTCTACACATGGTTGAGCACAGGTAGTGTCATGTTTGGCATCCCTTTTACTGTATGTGCGAGTCAGAGAGAGGTGCTATTCCCTGGGTCCCTCCTGTGTCAGTGTATGTGCTATGTGTTGCCTCTTTGCCAAAGCCAGGGCATACTGGGCACACCTTATTCTACCTACTGAGGCAGGCTCAGGTTGTTCCTCCTCCGAGTCACTCTGTGCCTGTGCAGGCCTTGGCAATGGTGGGGGGTTGTGTGGCCCTGCCCCATGCTGTTCCTGCTGCAGCTGTTTCCACAGGATCATATTGTGTAGGGTGGCACATACGATGACAATTTGAGTACATGTAGCTGGTGAGTACTGCAAGGCTCCACTGGATGTGTCCAGGCACTGGAACCATGACTTGAGCATCCCAAACACATGCTCTATTATAATTCTGGTATGTGCCTCATTATGGAGTTCTTGTTCGGGTGTGAGTGCATTTCTGGTGGGTGTCATCAGTCTCAGCTCCAGTGCATAACCAGCGTCCCCCACTAGGTGACCGTAAGGGATGTCCCCATTGGCAAATCCCTGGTACAACTGTGTCAGATGCCAGATGTGGGAATCGTGATAGCTTCTAGGGCAGCCAGCACACACATTCATTATTATGCCCTGGGCATCACACACAACCTGGCAGTTGATGGAGGGTAAGCCCTTGTGGTTGATGTAGACCCTTCCCCGCTCACTGGGTGGTGCTTTGATGCATATTTGTGTGCAGTCTATATCACCCACTTCCTCAAGGTATTTTGCTATTTGGTGGAAGAGATGCATATTGCTGGCCAATGCCTCACGGTTATTGGGGAAATATATGTGCTCACAGACATGTGCTGACATGGCATCCAGGAACTGGTGGAGTACCCTGGATGCTGATGCCTGTGAGATCCCCATAATATCTCCAGTTGGCCTTTGGAAGGTACTAGTGGCTAGTATTTTTAGGCCTACACATACCTTGGTATCCACTGGGATAGGCTCCCCTCTGTTACTTCTGTGTGTGAGGCGTGGCCAGCATAGCTCAACAATTTGCTGTAGGAGGCCCCTGTCCACCCTATAGTGCTCCACTATCTCCAGCTCATGTAGCCCCTGGTAGGTTACCCTGGGTCTGTACACTCTTCTTTGTCTCCTCACTGTGGGTTGGTCAACAGCATTCTCATCCTCACCACCCTCAGTCTCTTCCACATGTTGTTGTATGATAGCTATTGCAGCCCCTATCATTTTGTTGTTTTTGTTTGTTAAAATTCCCCTGCTGGTATACACCGGTGGTGTAGAGTATGTGGGAAAACCAGAGGGAAAGGTGTTTGCATAGTTTATAGTAATGTTCTGTGCTGGGCTGGGCTGCTGCCTGTGTAATTGGCTGATTCTGATACATTTCACCTGTCAGCTATGCTAGTTCTCCCTGATTACCTTCCTATTGCTGTTTTCCCTTCCCATTGCCTTCCTGTTTAAACATGGGGGTGCGCCGTGCAAACACAGTGCTCATATGTGCACACAGCTGCTATTTCCTGGTTTACTTTTTTTTCATTTAAACCCGGTGCGTGGCGTGGCACGCACACCCACTTAGGCAATGTAAGGAGTGCAGGGCAGCCTCAGACATACCCCCTTGCTTTGTTCTGCTAAGCTAAGGGCAAACCCTAGCCACAGGGCTCCAGTCCACTTACAGTATGCCTGACACACACCCCTATAATGTCAGCTAACTCCTAGGCTTGCACCAAGTTTTCCTGCTCTTACATTGTTGGGTGCTGACTAGCATGCAGGGGATATCTGGGATTCAGTATAATTCCCCTCATTTGCATAGGATTGCCTGCTGATGCATAGTTACAGATCCCACACTGAGCCTCCCCCCTTAGCAACCACTATTCACTGGCCATGTAGACTTCTGCCTGCCATTGAGTATAATGGCAAAATAGTGATTTTGGTTAGAATGCTTATTTTAGTTTTTTTTTTTCTTATTTTTTGCCTGATCCCATTTGCGCGCCACCGAGATCAGCTAAAAAAATAAAAGTTGATTTTTTTATTTTTGCAACTGTTTTCCATGCCAGTGGCCTTATTTGTGGCCATTGGCATGCTTTCTACATAATATCCGCTCTTTATTTGGAGCTGTCATGGCTCCATTTTGTAGTTTCCAGAAATGTACTTGGTTACTGGCGGAGTACATTTCTGCAGATTACACTAGTCCTGCACGGCTGGCTTCCAGCTTTGTGGATCGCAGATTCACCTCATTTGCATGGATTTCACCTGCAAATGGGGTTATTTGCATACAGGGTCTGAGTCCGTGCAGGAAAAGTGCAGGAGCGTTCGTGCACGTCCCTACAGCTTATTCCTGGAACGCATGGCAGACATATTGCCTGCTGGAGCTCCTGCACTAGTCTTGCACACCGTGCAGGGCTTGCTGAATCCAGAAGTCAGTTTTTTGCATGGATCCCATCACCCTCTGCTAATTTTATACACACACACACACACACACACACACACACACACACACACACACACACACACACACACACACACACAAGCACACACACACACACACACACACACACACACACACACACACACACACACACACACACACACACACACACACATACACACACACATACACAAACTCTGAGATTGCATAATTCTCAGGAAAGGGCAAACTCACCAACCCGACAATTGTCTGATTTGCTATTTTTGTCGACAGGTGTCAACCATCTGTTAGCCAATTAAGTTGTATTGACTAAACAGATGTCGACCAAAGCACTATTTGCTGAATATATATATATATATATATATATATATATATATATATATATATATATTTACATATATACACACATAATTCATTCAAAATATTGATTATCCAAAACCATGGACATTGAGATATCGACCATAAAAGGTCAAAACAAAATCAAAAACGTAAAAAATGTCCTATGCAGGGGTAAGCCCCGCTGCACCCTCCAATGGGGGGGCTGTGGCCCCCACACCCCCCTGCTACTTATACATACCAACTCTGAAATTGTACAACAGTGGGAAAAGTGTAAAAAAAGGCTTGCTGTATCACAATCTCAAACAACATGCTACCAGCATTTTTAGTACTAAAAATAGCCAGTAGCAAATGGACTTGACCTTACGTGCTTTGATGTTTTGTGCAGCACTGTACAGTGGTTGACAGTTTGATCTGTTCATAATTCATAATTCATATTTATCATATATATATATATATATATATATTTTCCAATTAACTAATATAGCTATACAACAATACGTAATGTTGTCAACAGCCAAAACCCTTTAGATAATGTGACATGAGCAAAACTTTAAACAGGATTTATGTGTGTTGAAGGAATAGAAATGATCAGTTTTTGAGAGACAGTAGGTTTTAAAAGGTTTGTCACCTTATTTTTGGATGATATAGAGACATAGAGAAGGATGAAGTTGGAGCAACCAAGTTTTTTAACAGGAGAATACCAAGAGAGTGTCAAGAAAATGTTGGAAGCAATCATTGCAAAGAAATTGGTTTGTCATTACCAACCACACATAGCTTAATCTTTATGTGACATAATGCTACATGCTGTTTATTAACCTGGCATTGATAGTAGAAGTCCTGCTGTTAAGTCAGCACCAAACTGAGCAGCTCACTTTTCTTTATTTTAGTTTGTGGTATACATTCTCTGTGCTTCAGGGTATAAGTTTCCTTCATAACAGTGTTATATTACATTTATCTGTATATGCATTTTTTCAAAATCTTTTTATTAATTTTTAAAGTTAAAGACAGAAAAGTGAATATTTAAAAAACAAACAAATAAGTATCTCTAATGTCCATAACAAGATATTATAAGATGTATAACCATTGATATTTCTCTAATAGATCATCACGTTTTTGCCAAGATAAATATTGATGAGTAACATTTGACGTTCTCATTTTAACAGTTTACAATTCTTTGTTACATATTCTTAGCTAAAACAACAAACTCCTTAACAGAGAGGACATTTTTACTTTTACAATTTATCTGTATATGCATTTTCAAAGGTAATTAGTGCAGTCTTTTTGCTTTCCATTGCCTGCATATGATTACATACTTAATCTTTTTCTTAACAGGACTTTATATTGTTTGAACATTTATAGACATTAAATTTAGCCCCATCAGTTCTCATGCACATTGACAGATTTTTACTTCCCACTCAAATGCATTTTACTCCATCTGGTTGGTAAAACCTGATATCCCATGATGAGTCTGGTAACTAAACAGACGGACAAATCAATGTTGCTAGCACAGACTGCAGTAATTCCGTATACCTCAAATTTGTTACTAAAGTCATTACTAAGCACATGAGCAGTATCATGTTAAAGCATCCTAACTTGCTTATATCAATACAGAGTGATGGATAAGGCATGGTTTACATTATGCAATAGCAGAGTTTTAACATGGAAGATAACTTATTTTAAAATAATGGCCATTGCATAATAGTCCTATAACATGCAGAGACGTGAATGATTGTATTTACCCACAGTGGTGCTGGGTACACATTTTGTTAGTCATGCTGCACACTCAGGGCCAAATAGCCTCCCACCACGGGTAAAATATGAATTACCCATTCCATGTTATGTTGCATTGTTTAACTGTACACTTGTGTGGGTTATATTCATCAAACCCACCACCCAAGTATTAACAGGTTAACCATGGAATTAAAACTGTAAACCCCATGGCTAACCCTTTTTTAATCCATACCTGGCCTTGCACTGAATCTCTGATATTTAATGAGAGAAAGAAACAACTACCAATTCCTCTATCTCACTAAATGACAAGTAAAAACTAATCAGATCAGCAAATACTTCCAAGCAGTCTAATTCAGCACTGCAGATCCTGAAGTATTATTTGAAATAAAAATTGACTTAGTTATTCACGTTTCTTTTTTCTCACTATGGGGTGCAAAACTGCTAGCAGCTAAACTATAAGAATCTACAGCAACCTATTTGTATGCTACACTTTTGGTTTAAGCTGTTGTCCTAAGGCTTTTACTCTGCTACTTAGATCATCCAGAGCACCAGTTCATTAAAGGAGAAAAATACATTTATTTCCACATCCTAGCAAAATCTGGTCTCATAGTCTGCTTAAAAATAAAACTGCCAAGCTAATAATTCATGCATATACTCAAATTAAGTTTACTTAAATCACATGTATTCATGCACATACTCAATCAAGTTTATGCATGCACATAATCAAATCAAGTTTAGACATGCAAATAGTCAAATCAACTTTATGAATGCATATATTCAGATCAAGTTTGTGCACACACACATACTCTAATCAAGTGTATGCATGCATACACTCAAATCCAAAGCTTATGCATGCATGCACTCAAATCAAATTTATGCATGCACACACTCAAATCAAGTTTATGCATGAAGCAAAAAAAAAAGTATTAAGGCTACAGTTTACTGACAGTCTAAAAAGAAAGAAAAAGTCTTCTTGTTAAGCAAATGTACCTATATCTACATAACAGCACTTTAATCGACTATGCAAAAACCTTTGCTTACCTGTAGACCAACCCCCTCACCTCTGCTGCTTGTATTATGATTTTGGCACATGGAACAGATCAGAGTTTTACAATAATTTACTCTTGACTGGCAAGCTCAGGAAGGAGGAAACCCCTAACCATCTCCTACTTCTTGATAATATTACAGTGATTACACCATGCCAAAATGTTCACATTGTAAGTTTTGGCTGTTTTTCATTTTACCTCACATTAGAACTTAAACTTATGCAATCTCATACATTACAACATTTGCATGATGTGGGAAAAAGAAGATTCAGCATGCAAAGTGAAAATACATCTGCAGAAGATTTAGCATGCAAAGTGAAAATACATCTGCAGAAGATTCAGCATGCAAAGTGAAAAATACATCTGCAGAAGATTCAGCATGCAAAGTGAAAATACATCTGCAGAAGATTCAGCATGCAAAGTGAAAATACATCTGCAGAAGATTCAGCATGCAAAGTGAAAAATACATCTGCAGTATTCAACTTTGTAGTTATTGGTATGAAGAGGAAAAACACAATGATGTGATACTTGGTGTTCCAGTCTTCTGAATCATCATCCAGCCCCTTTGACCATTTTCCATGGGGTCAGGGTGTTGTATTAACGTTGCTGTTTCTCTCAATTTGGAGCCATTCTCCTGCCTTCTTCGACACTCATACCAAATGTTGCAAGTCTTCACTTGTGCAATCCGTCTGTCTCTGGGCAGGACAGCCTTTCCCAAATTTACTTTACCTAATTACCTTTTGCTTTCCTGCACATCTGACTCAACCACCATAATCTGTTCTCCTTGATCTTCAGTACAATTGGGGCTACTTGGGCCTAAACTCTGATAATCTCATTTCTTTTTCTGTAGCACAGTGTGCATCCTACTACCAGTCTTAGGCATTTCATCTCCATCACCTCAAGCTTCCCAGTTTCTTCTATTGACTTCATTTATGTGCCATAGAGAAACCCTAGTCACACCACTGTTTTGTACACTTTACTTTTCAGCTTCTTTGGGATTCTTCTGTCATATACTACACAAAACTGTGTGTGTGTCAGTTGGCTGCAGCCACTCTGATTCTAGCTTTGATCTGCTCATACAGACTTTCCTTCTACTCAACCACCCCTCCCAGATACCTGAAGCTGTTAACCTGTTCTACTTTTCCTTCTGTCTCAGTATACATCTTCTTCTGATTTCCCCCATTTGCTGCCATTACAACTGTCATATTTGTACTCAGTTTCCTCCTGTGTGCTTTCAGCTTTGCATTCCATCCTACTATCATTTCCTGAAGTTTCTATTTAGAAGTCTGCTTGTGATGCCACATTATCTGCATATAGCAGCCTTGTTAATCTGTCCCCTCCATTTTGTTTGCTGATGCAGTCCATCATCAGTATGAACAGCAGTGGGCTTAGACCTGAACCCTGATGCATGTCCACTCTCACTGAAAGCACATCTGTGAATCCAAATACTGTTTGTATTTGTGTGAGTGGGTCCTTGTACATAGCATGGACTATTTCTACCAATATTTTTCAGACTTCGAACCATAGCAGGACTGCCCAAATCGACTTTCTTGGAGCTTTGTCATATGTTTTCTCCATGTCTAAGAATGCCCAGTTGTGTTCTTTCCTTATCTCTAGCTTCTTTTCAAACACTGGGTCAGTTGTGCTGCATCCTAATTTGAATCCAAACTGTCTATCTTCCAGCTTGCATTTTACTGGTCTGCATATTCATTTATTAATCACCCTCTCCCAACACTTTCATGCAGTGTGACAGGAGTTTTGATACATTTATACTGCCTGCAATTGTGAATGTCCCATTTGTTTAAGTACAGGATATGCCTTTCTCTCCATACTGTTCTAAGTACCCTCTGGAGCCATTTCTCCGCTATCCCTCCCAACATCTTGATCATATCTGCTGTGACCTCGTTTGGCCTGGTACTTCCTCAGTGCTTTTCTTACTGACCTCGTTTGGCCTGGTACTTCCTCAGTGCTTTTCTTACTGACTTCGTTTGGCCTGGTACTTCCTCAGTGCTTTTCTTACTGACCTCGTTTGGCCTGGTACTTCCTCAGTGCTTTTCTTACTGACCTCGTTTGGCCTGGTACTTCCTCAGTGCTTTTCTTACTGACCTCGTTTGACCTGGTACTTCCTCAGTGCTTTTCTTACTGACCTCGTTTGGCCTGGTACTTCCTCAGTGCTTTTCTTAATTCTATGGTGGTCTCTTCTTCCTCTTTCACTGTAGGCTATATCTGGAATAATGCAGTTTCTTTGGGGGGGGGTTCTTTATTCAGAAGCTGGTAGAAGTGCTCCTTTCATCTGCTTTTGATGTCATACGGACTGATGTGCAATATGTTGCTGGCATCCCTTATGAATGGTGTCTGATGACTACCTTCTTTATTTTTCTGTCTTTGCCTTGTAACCTGATTGAGTTTCTTTGTGGCATCTGTGGAGTCGTCTTCCTCTAATGCCTAGTTCTTTGCTAATGTGACTGCTGTCTTAATAGCATTTATTTTGCAAGCTGAAGTAGTTTTTATTGATTAAACATGATATTTTATTAAATGAAGTACGCTGTGTTTATTAAACATAGTATCTGGTTGTAAGAAGAGTAATGACTATGCATTCAAATGTATACACGAACAAAAACATGTTTTCTTTGGTGAAGGTTGCTGCTATCAGGCTTTGCTTTTGTCCTGAGCTGCAGTAATCTCGGTGCTAATTATATCATATTCAGAGGTGTACGGGAATTTACTTACTGCATGGGGGGTGCAGACAGGTTATCTCACACATAACTTTCATTTGTCTCTGATTTTGCCTCAGATTTTCCTCCTGTCCCTTGCAAATGTTTTGATTTTATAGTAAATCTCCATAATGCCAGACCTTAGAGTTTCATACTTCTTACTGTTCAGAAAATGCATGTCAACATAAAA
This sequence comes from Protopterus annectens, assembly GCF_019279795.1. Taxonomy (NCBI): domain Eukaryota; kingdom Metazoa; phylum Chordata; order Ceratodontiformes; family Protopteridae; genus Protopterus; species Protopterus annectens. Next base: position 1,037,267,124 of record NC_056747.1, on the reverse strand, counting down.
CTTATTATCCAATTAACTTAGGTTTATCATACTGTTTAAATGGTCTCTGATTTTTTAGGGTGACAGTTTTTATGACGAGGTCAAACTTACAATTTCTAATCAGTTAAAATGTGTAAACATTTAGTAGACTAGAACACGTCATTCATAAGATGGTCATTTGGACATATTTGAAAGAGTGAATTTGCTGATTCCTTTGATGGTCAGAAGGTGAAGAGCATAGCTTTGTTAGTTATTCAGTAAGAGGCTTGAATCCTGAAGCAAGTTTTTCAGGTGATTAATGCACAACTCAATTTTGGTATAAATATCAGATTGAGAGAGTAGTAGAAACATGTGACCTAGTCTGCATATTGAATTAGGTTAACTCTTACATTTCAACAGCATATTATTGACAGAAATTGTAAAAAATTAAAAAAAAATAAGAGCCCAGGGACTGATCCTTCGGTTATCCCTCTAATGACAGGTAAGAAAACATAGTTGGTGATGGCCCAGTGAATTGTGGGAGCTTTATTTTCCAAATAATCAATGAACAACCCGAGATCTCATTCTGAAAGACCCATTTTTGTGATGCAGCAAGACAGAAGACTCAGAAGATTACAGAGTTAACTGCCTCAGACAGTTCAAGATGTATGTCTGCTGTATAGTTACCTTCACTGAGGTGATCTTGAAAAAAAATGTGTAAAAAAGACACTGAAGCAGAGTTGTTGCTATGGTCAAGGTGAAAACCATGTTGGGAGTCTGACTAAGTGGTGTGTGTGGGTAACTGATGTTATAGCTGAGCAGGGAGACATTTTCCCAGTACTTTTGTTACAGGTGCTAATGCTGCAATGGGCCAGAAATGATTGTATAAACAGGACGGCCCTCATTTATATAATGACATGTCTATGGTGACTTTAAAGAGGGATAGGGTACTACCTGATTATGAAGCAGTTTATCAGGACCCTGATAGGCAAGACAGTAGTTTCATTAGTGAGTCTTAAATATTTAGGAGTAACAGGTCAGTTACAGGAGATGATTTGTTTACATGTTTAAACTGAGCTCAATCTTAATTAGATTAGAAGAGGAACATATGGGTGACTCTTGTTTATAGGAGTTGCTTGTTCATAATTTCCGATAGACAAAGGTAAAGAAAAAGCAATATAAATGACAAAACTGGTTGACTCAGGTGGGGATGGTTTGGTTGAAGAGTGTTCACAAAGTTTGGCAGGTTGTTAACATCATTCTGGAATTATTTGGAATACAGAAAATCCTTGCACAGAGCCAGTGAATGTAGTATTTCATTAGGAAATTAGAGATTTTTAAATTGTCTTATTGGTTTTGAAAATTTTAAACATTATGAAAGTTTTGTGTAAATTTGTTTTGTTAATATTTTTCAACACTTTATTCCACTGTGACATGAAAATATTGATCTGTTTTGTTAGCCAAAAAAGTGATTTGTATTTGGCCCTTTCTTGCCTGAGATGGACCATAGAATCCAGGAATTGAAAAAAAATGTTGTTAAAAAAGTTGTATCTTGAAATCCAAATTAAACAAGAGAGAGAGAACTGGTGCCTAGATTATTAGTATAAGAGTAAGATTAAAGGATGATGAACTGAAACTCTTCATTTTAATCCATGTAAAGGAGTAATGTGCAATGTTGTCAGTTTTATGGTATGTCCACACTGCAAAGATAGGAAGATGGTTGCTAAATATGTCACATAGAGGATGCTATCTGGAGATGAGGTGAGGATCTGGTCTATTGAGTAGTTCATAGGTCCATAGGTACTCACTAAGCTATTGTTTTGCAATCACTTAAGATGCTTAGCCTTACATTACCAGGGTAGATTTTAGCCCATATATTTTGCATACAAATAACCCAGAGATGGGCCAGTCAGGCTATGTGTTTCTGCTGTCCATGAGGGATAAGGGTCCTAAACCAGGGCTGAATTTATGATTATCTATCCATTCATCCAAATTACATTTGAATAGTGTAAGGGAAGTATGTTGCTTTGTGCGGAGTGGAAGTTAATTCTGTAAATGTTGTATTTTCTGCAATATGTACCTATCCCTCCAACATTTTCTATTTATTTTGCAAACAAGATTGAGATTCCTTGAGTGGGTGTTTATGACGCCATTGAACTTGTGGATGTGCAACTGGTCTGACAGAGCAGGTCTGCTGAAAATCCATATGCGAAGCATAGGTAGGCTATATGATACTGAGAAGATGGACAAAGATTTGAGATGGTCTACACAGTTTTTATGATTTAGGCCCTTAATGTTGTTAGTGGGAATGTATTGTGATCATTCCCTTTCTGACAAATGTTTTGACAGGTACATACCAAAAGGAGCATTATATTCAAGGATCTCCTAATAAGTACAGTGGAACATTTACATCTGTATGTGGTGATCAAACAATGACATTTCATTGCTGACAAAAAATACATTTCCCTAATTATGGAATCAATTTTCAGGGGCATGTTGTCAATGTGATAATTACAAGGTGAGTCATGTTTGGTGAAGGATGGAATGATATACTTCTTGATATTTAGTTTCAGTCATGGTTTTGACACCATATATTTGTTTGGGACAGGCCCTCTTGGAGGATCTTGGTGTCCTCTGGGGAGTTTATGATAGCATCAAGTTTGCAGTCATCTGTAGACTTGGTCAGCCATAATCTCCTAACATTAACTTTGACATCCAAGAAATAAATGACAAAGAAGAGTGGCCCAAGGATTGAACCCTGGGGAATACTGCTAATGACAGATCTTTAAGAGGAGGTAGACCCCGACCCACCCTAACTGTGGGATTCTATGATGAGTTACATAGGGACTGATACTTAGCTTAGAAAGTGTAGGATGGTGTTCAATGCCTTTGTGAGGTCTAGATATATGATGCACATTGTTTGCCCTTGTCTGTTGCTTCAGTAACATTTTCAGAGAAGTCAGCATGGTCAGGTAGGCAGGACCTGTATTTGATGAATCCAATTTGGGTTGGGTTGAGAGTCTGTAGGTTACATATATCCTAATGTATTCATTCCATAACAATCCTTTCCATAGCCTTACAGATGAGACTGGTCAGGCTTATGCGTCTATAATTACCTGAGTCCATTGAAGCCCCACATTTGTGCAAAGGAATGACTGTAACTGTCCCCCATTAATCCAACATGAACCTGTTTTGAGGCTGATACTGAATAGCTTCTGTAGGGGATCAGACAATTTATGTGGCAGCCTGTTATGTTATATGGCTCACAGATGTGAACATGTTCTGGAGAGATGTGAAGAGGTGTGAAGGTGTGGGTATGTTATATGAGAATATTGCAGGGGAGAGGAAGGTGAAGTTTGAGTTAAATTTGTCTGTTAGTAGATTGGCTATATTCACTGGGTCTGTGAATGTGATACCATTTATTATTAGCTATTTGCAGTGCTAGACATTGTTTCTGAGATTTTTGACATAATTAAATACGGCTTTGTGGTTATCTTTAACCTGGGTGGCCATTTTACCTCATATCTGGCTTGGCTGACTTTGTCAGGGTCCTCAGTTCCTTGTTTAGTATAGCAAGAGTGTTTTTGGCATATTGAAAGTTAGATTTGTTTTTGTGATCAATGAGTTTTTTCTTTTATTATAGAGTTTGCTTATATTTCTGTTCTGCCATAGGGGTTTATTTTTGAATATGACATTGTATTTACTTCTTAGAGAAACATATGCAGCTATGTAGCCTTTTACATAAGTATAGTATTTGGCAAAAAAGGATTCTGCATAAGCAATAGGGTAATCAAGATGGAAGGCGGTATTGTATTTAGCCAGGTCATCACTCGGGGTTACTAGATTAGCCTTTGCATAATCTCTGAATACTGAGGTACTAGAAGGTGCTTCAGGCTTCAGTCTTACATTGAATGTGATTGACTTGAGTCTGATTTGACCTGGGGGAAGTTACAATTGGTGGGGAGTAAAGTTGTCATATATTAGTAAGGACCAACACCAAGTTTTTATCACCCCTGGTTGGGGTAAAGACTACTTGACCCAGGGGTTTTTATTGATGAAGACCTGAAATCTCTGGGCATATATGTCTGAGGATGTATATGTCTCCCAGTTAATGCAGGGGTAGTTGAATCCTAGGAGAACAGCGTTTGGCTTAATATATAGGGACTCCATACTAGTTAGGTAGGAGATATGGGATGAGGGGACATAGAGGGTGTACACTAGTTAACTATGACAAGGAGTTTTGTTAATAATAAGTTGGATCTGGAGGAATTCCAGGTTATTACCTTGTCTACCAGTCTGGAAATTGTTTTTAAATATGGAGAAATCACCACCTTTACTGCTTTCATCTAATGAGGTGGGCCTGAATATGTGATGCACATTGAAACCATGCACTGACAGAGTGTTTTCAGTGGTCTTGAACAAAGTCTCTGTCAAGGTGCATATATCAGTGTTTTTCAGGGTAGAGTGTTTTTAGGGAGTGGAGTTTTTTTTTTTTTGTAAAGGCTCCTACGGTTGAGCCGTAATATCCTAATGCTATCCAGATTCTGTTTAGCTATATTGGTAGCTTTTTAAAGACTGACATTGCCTAAGAAAAGACACTATGGGGGTGGAAAAAGATGTAGTGAGTATGTAAAAGCATTGTTGGAGAGGAGCAGGCCATTCCTACAGGGCACCTTCTCAGTTCTAGTACTGATTTTTATTAGCTGAGCCAGACTGTAAAGCTGGACAGAGTGCTGAATAGAATCATCTGGCGGTGGGAACTACTGGGTCTCCTTTGATTTTTGTTCTCAATCTAGAGAGGGCAACATCTTTTGAAAATCTGCAGGGCATATACACAGGCATCAGAGGGAGTTTTGATTTTTGTAGGCTTAATACTTAAGCTCCTGAGTAATAAATGGAAACCATAGCAGCAACACCACCCAGCCCCGTTATGGGATGTGTTATATGTATCCATATTACTGTTTAGTGGAAAACTTTCCAAATGAAATGAAGTAACAACATTTCTGTAACAGCAAGTATGTGTGATTTATAATACTGTAACATAACATAACATAACATAACATAACATTACATAACATAGTCACCTGTATGGAAGGCAACCTTGCTGCATATGCTATGCTACAGGCATTAATATGAGTAATTTGTATGCCTTGGATTTTTTCTATATCGTAATTCTGGTTTGTAATAATGACATTGGTAGGACCAAGAATGGCTTGAACATCTCTACGTACCAGAAGAGAGATGTTTACCAGACTTGTGTAATGCTTATAAAATGGAAAGTAGTAGAAATTTTCTTCACATCTCAACTTCCTGTCACTAAATAATGGATAACAGCAAAATATAAATGAATGAATAATCTTGAGTTATTGATGGGCCAGTAAATAAAACTGCAGTGCCTGCTTGTGGGAATAAAAGCACTAGACTATGATAAGAAGTTGTGAAAAGCAGCAAAAATGGCACCGGCAGCATAAGAGTTAACAGAGGATAGCTGCACTCATCTGTTGGTTGACTGATGCAGAGAGAGAGAGAGATGTGTATATCTTAGCAATGATTGGCTAAACAGGCTTTAAATGTGGACCAAATGTCAAATGTAAGGTGGTGTAACTTAGGGAGAGAGGAAGTTTAAGGGAGGTAGTAAGCAAGTTCTTGTCCATTCTTCAGAGGTATGACACAGTTCTAGTAAGTGGCTACAGTCTAGGACAGGAGTCTCAAACTCAGATAAGCATGAGGGCCAGAAATAACACCAAGGATGTTTTGGTGAGATGCAAGTTCAAGTCATCCACAAACTATACTTTTTTGTTAATTAAAAAAACTAAGTTACAAAACTTTTTGTTTGAAGCAACAAAGCAACAGTATTCTATTGATTGTATCAACTAAGCTCTAGGACAAAATATTTTTTTTCACAGACATTATTGCCTTTCTTCATTTTGACTGCTTAGCTGACAATGTTTTGCGGAGACCAGGAAGTCAACATTAGGCTTTATGTTGAATGAAGAAACCACTCGTAAGGTAGCTTTCAAGTGTTCATCAGAGAACTTTGACCGGAAAACTGATTTGTTGAGCTCCATAGATGAAAAAAAAGAACTGTTCACAAACTTATGTACTGCCAAACATCTCAAGGATTTCAGCAGCCATAGAGAAAAGCTTCAGAAACTTATCTTGACTCATCTACTTGTAAAAATTTGGAATGCCAGCATCTATGTATTTCTGTTTCAGAACACTATCACACTGAAGTTCCAACACCTCCATCTGGAATTCTTCAGAGACATTGCCAACACTCATGGAAAAAGATGTAGTAGATATGGCAAATATGGGTTCTAGTGCCTCAGTCCTGAAACCGTTGGTCAAATTCTACTCATAATTTACTGTTTGAATATTCTTTCAAGAACTGTGCTTTGACTGTTCCAAGTGACTATAAGCTAAGAAATGAGCTGGGGTACCATCAGCTGTTTTGCTCACAGAGAAAGTTTACATCTGAAAGCCTTGACAATGTCATTTATCTACATTATTATCTATTTTCTGCCCTGGAGCTTGATGTTGAGTTCATTCAGATGTCATGTAATATCTGTCAGAAGGCTAGATATGAAAAATGGATTGCCCATATGAGGAATTTAATTTTCTTTCATTGCCATGAAGATTGCTATTTCCTGTCGCAGCATAAAGAATCTTTTCAGCACACTTCCCCTACTTAGCCGTTTGACTTTGGTCAGATAGAGTAATTCTCCAAATTTGATACGAAGGTTGGATAAAAAGTCACTACAGTGGCGGTGATTTAGACTTCTAGCATGTATAAAATTAATCATCTTAACTACAACAGCCATGACTTCCTTCATTTGGAGACTTTTTCACACAATGCTTCCTGGTGCAGAATGCAATGAACTACAGTGAAAGTGTCAGCAGCACCAATGGTGTTGAGCTTTGTTGCAGTAACCCACTGACACCAACATTTTCAGAACACATCGAGGGCGCGCCGTCAGCTGTTACCGAAACAAGCTTATCCCATGGCAATTCTGACTTTTCTATACATTTTTCAAGTTCGTGAGATATGTCACGTCCAGTGGTTGTGTCTTTCAAAGGCAACATGTCCATTAATTCTTCCATAGCATTCAAGTTCCTGTACACACCTTGAATGAACACAGAGTAGTACTCGGTATCTGTTATACCAGTACTCTCGTCAAGGCGTTCAATACCATCCCCCACTCTGGAATTATAGATAAACTTAGTAAACTAGGTATAAATCCCTATGTCACAAAATGGGTTGCCAACTGGCTTACTGACAAAACCCGCACTGTGAAAGTAGCAGACTCCAAATTAGACTTCAGACCAGTGATAAGTGGAGTACCACAGGGTTCAGTCCTGGGTCCTCTCCTGTTTGATATCTACTTATCTGAAGTACAAGCTAATACAGAAGGTCTTTGGCTAACTAAATTCGCAGATGACTACAAACTAGGAGCCATAATTGAAACCCCTAACAATGTGGACATCCTACAAAAGGGCCTCACTGAGACAGATGCCTGGTGTCAAAGCCATGGTCTCAAGCTCAATGCCAAAAAGTGCATTGTCATCCCCTTTGGTAAAAACTCTGTACCCATGAACTACCACATAGGCGGTAGTCTACTTAACACCAAAAGTGTGATAAGTGACCTTGGGACACAGGTGGAGAGTAGTCTCTCCTTTGATAATCACATCGCCACAGTGGTCAGGAAATCCTTCTACGTGGCACACCTCATCATAAAAGGTTTCTCATCCAGAAAAAAAGAGGTCATTGTTCCCCACTACTCATCACTCATTAGACCCATTATAGAGTACAATGCCCCTTTTGGTATGTACCTCACAAGACATCTGCAACAACTGGAAAGGCTGCAAAATACCTCACAAAGAGGATTACTGGCCTCAAACAGATGCCTTACGCAGACCGACTCAAAAAACTCCAGCTTTACTCCGTCGCATATCGCCTACTCAGAGGGGATCTCTGCCTAACATACAAAGCTATGTCAAACCCAGAGCTGTATGACATAAAGAAATCCCATTCCCTCCAAGCTACATGCTCTAGGGACCTATACCTTGTCACCACAATAAACAGAACATGCTGGAGGGATAGATCCCTGTCCCAGAGACTTCCCATACTCTGGAACAGACTACCTATCTATGTCAAACAGAGCTCCTCATTAGCACTCTTCAAGAAAAATCTTGATGTTTGGATGGGTAATAGGAAATTCACCCCGGGGATCACTTCTGTGGTTGTGCTTGACAGAGCACAGGAAAATAATTTTCTTGGGTGGCGAAAGCCAGGGTACCTTTTTGGCTAGGCTTGTATAGGCCCTAGGGCCAATAGCCTAGTACCTACCTATGAACAGAGGGTAACTGCTCAATGAGCAGCAGAATAACCAACAGACCATCAGATGTATTATAGTTATCAAAACACTGATTTATGTATTTACAAGCTCATACACACACACACACACACACACACACACACACACACACACACACACACACACACACACACACACACACAAGTGCTATTTCTGAAATGTGTTGTAACAGTTTTCTCAGATGCCATATACATGAAAAAAGTATTCATTCACTCACTCACTGAAAAAACATAACAGTGCACTGTACAATATTTATAACTTCTCATTCCCAAAATATAACTGGCTCATCTGAAAATGTAGAACCAAAACACCAACCACTCCTGGTAACCAAATCTGCAGAATGAAGGAATCAGCTAGGAATGCAATATCAATAAAGAGGTTTAACCACTTTATTTAGAATACAAAATAGCTAAAGAGTTTAGTGTTTGTGTACAAAAAGTGAATGCTTTTATCCCACAATATGGGATGGGTCTCTGCAAGAGACTTCATCAGAACTGAATGACTGTTCAAACACACTCATTTATATAAAATAATTAAATGAATCACATGACCCCAGGTCATTCAAATGATAACATTCTCCATTAAAATTTAAAAATGTCTTACCTTAAAAGACAATGGGCCGGATTCACGAAGGCTTGCACATAGTCTAAGAGTAGAGTAAGACTCCATGCAGCCAACGTGTCCGCCGAGCGATCCAGGAACAGCTGGTAGGGGTGTGCAACAGAGCTCCTAAAATTAGTCTTACACGGACAGGGCTTGGATATGCAAATTACCTCAATTGCAGGCGAAAGCTATGCAAATGAGGTAAATTTGTGATCCAGGAAACCCGAACCTGTCCGAGTAAGAGTAGTGTTATTTGCAGAAATGTACTCAGTTGACAACTGAGTACCTTTCTGCAAATAGCAAAATGGAGCCTTGACAGCACCAAATAAAGGTTGCATCTAGTTGAGGAAGCATGCCAATGGCCAAATATACAGCCATTGGCAATGTTCACCGATGCAAAATAAAAATAAAAGTATTTTTTTTATCCCGATCGCTGATGTTTAAGCGTAGCGCAGCGCCGCTCAGACGCGCTGCGCTCTAAAAACCAGAAAACCAATAATTAAAATCCACAAATGTGGATTTTATTGTAATTCCTAATTTACAATGCAAGGGAATGGCAGGCCGAAGACAACATGGCTACCGAGTAGAGGTTGCTAAGGGGGGAAGCTCAGTCTAAGAGATGTAACCAAGCATTAGTAGGCAATCCTATGCAAATGAGGGTAAGGATAGTGAATTCCAAGTTTACATAGCAAATGAGCACAGTCAGTGGAGTGTAGGTGTAGGATAAGGGGAGTATCAGAGTAGAAGATAGGTGACATCACGAGGGGGGTATGAATGAAAGAAGTGAAGCTCATTGGAGCAGAATGGTATGTGTTTGCTGTCAGTTACTCATCACTGGAAGAGGTGTGTCAACAGGTACCCTAGCTAAAGGCAAGAAGTTGAAGGTGTATGCCATGGATAACACTAAAGTTTCTTGTAGAAGTGCTTGCAACGTGTTTGCGCGTGGGTGTGCGCCTGTATATCCGAGTAAAACTGTGTGCGCGTGTGTACACCCGTGTGCATGCTTTTAAGCTGGAGTAAGCATGTCTAAGGTTGTTTAAAGTTGTGTAAGCATGTTTGCGCTGGTGTGCATGCATTTTAGAAAGAATAAGCAAGTTTTAGTCCATGTAAGCATGTGTGCACGCGTGTGAGCTGGTGTGAGCATGTTTGCACTTGTGTGCACGGCACTGCCCCCTTGAGGGAACAGAAAGGGAAAAGGAAGCACAACAAATAGTAGGAAGTTAACCAGGGAGTACTAGTAGAGCTAGTAGGTGAAAACAATCAGAATCAGGCAATTACACAGGCAGTACACTAGCCCAGCCCAGCACAGCACTTAAAACTCTGCAAACAACATTCCACTATGTTACTCTCAGAGACACTGCAACACTGCAGTAAGCTAATAGAAGTGAAAACTGAAAAAGCTTAACTGAGACAAAGAAATGTTAGGGGCTGCCATTGCTGTTATAAGGCAACATATGCAACATGCGGAGGGTGGTGGCAATGCGAATGCTGTTAAACAACCCACAGTGAGGAGACGGAGAAGAGTGTACAGGCCCAGGGTGACCTATCAGGGGCTACATGAGCTGGAGATAGTGGAGCGCTATAGAGTGGACAGAGACCTTATGCAGAAAATTGTTGAGCTGTGCAGGCCACTCCTCACACACAGAACCAACAGAGGGGAACCCATCCCAGTGGAAACCAAGGTATGTGTTGGCCTAAGAATATTAGCAACAGGTACCTTCCAGAGACCACCTGGTGATATGATGGGGATATCACAGGCATCAGCATCCAGGGTACTGCACCAGTTCCTGGATGCCATGTCAGCACATGTCGGTGATCATGTATATTTCCCCAATTCCCGTGAGGTATTGGCCAGCAATTTGCATCTCTTCCAGCAAATAGCAGAATACCCTGAGGTAGTGGGTGCAATAGACTGCACACACATACGCATCAAAGCACCAGCCAGTGAGCAGGGTAGGGTCTACTTTAACCACAAGGGCTTCCCCTCCATCAACTGCCAGGTTGTGTGTGATGCCCAGGGCATAATACTGAATGTGTGTGCTGGCTGCCCTGGAAGCTACCATGATTCCCATATCTGGCATCTGACACAACTGTACCAGACATTTGCCAGTGGGGACATCCCTCATGGTCACCTAGTGGGGGATGCTGGCTATGCACTGGAGCTGTGGCTGATGACACCCATCATAAACGCACACATACATGAACAGGAACGCCATAATGAGGCACACGCACAAACATGAAATGTAATCGAGCATGTGTTTGGGCTGCTTAAGTCATGGTTCCGCTGCCTGGACACATCTGGTGGAGCCTTGCAGTATTCACCAACTACATGTACCCAAATTGTCATGGTATGTGCTACGCTACATAATATGATCCTGCAAAAACAGCTGCAGCAGGACCAGCATAGGCCCGGGCCAAACAGCCCCCCACCATTGCCAAGGCCATCACAGGCAGAGCGTGACTCGGAGGAGGAACAACCTGAGCCTGCCCCAGTAGGCAGAAGAAGGCGTGCCCAGTATGCTTTGGCCTTGGCAAAGAGGCAACGCATAGCACATACACTGGCTCAATAGGAACTCTGGAAATTATACCTCTCTCTCTGACTCGCACATATAGTAAAAGGGATGCCTAACTTGGCACTACCTGTTTTCAAACATGTATAGGGAGTGTACTATGTGCATTTGACATAGGCAGCCCTGCAGCACCACCTGAGGCATGATTGCCATGTGTTAAGCAATATAAAGCAGTGCTAAACAGCTTTTACCACCATTTAGTATATGTAAACAAAATTGCACACACCAACTAGCACAACCCAACTGTGGTCAATGTTGAGCAATATTGGGCAACGTCCAGCAATGTTGGTTAACGTTGAGCAATGTTGGACAAGCTTGGTCTAAGTTGGGCATAGCTGAACAAAAGCCAACATGCTCATATTTTCTCTACTGGCCCTTAAGCAGTCTGGTCTGCTCAGTATGAAAATATAAAGCAGTGACAGGCCTCGAAGCCAGGATATTGTGCACTATAGTCATAGTACTGAACCACTAAACCATGGCAGTATGTCAGTGGTCAGACTCTACAAAGAAATGTTGATAAGTCTATGCAAAGTATCTCATGGAAACCCTGCAGGCACAGCATAATCCCTGTCGAGTTGTGACACAAAGGTGAGCCCTGCAGTAAGAATAGAACCTGATTTTCAACACACATATAGTATAAATGTTAATATTGGTCATGTTCACACACATCAACAAATGTAGTGGACCTCAGACAGCAACATGCTGAAAAGTCACACTGGGCATGCTCACACACTTGAATAAATGAGACAAATGTCAGGCAACAAAACACTGAAAGGCCAAACTGGGCATGCTCACACACTTAGGCCATGTCTGAGTACAGCAGTGGGCCACACATATCCGGCAGTTGCATGTGTTAACCCAGGAACCTCTCACTATTCAGCAATCAACCTTGTGCACACAGTTATATGACAACAGACACATATATAATATAGTGGAACCCTGTCATAATCAAATATGTTCTGCAGATACTTAGGTTGTTCATAGAAAGTGGGAAAGCAAAGAAGATAAAAGACCTGCAACAGTATCATCAATAAACAATGTGCATCCCGAACATTATCATAGGTTCAGAGGTTGATACTAGGCTATCTGCCCTAGGGCATGTATAAGCCTAACCAGAGTGTGTTTGGCTTTCGCAACCCTGTTAGATTAGTAGACTGTGCCTGTGAATAGTAGGTCACACAAGATAGACCATTTACGTTTAGTCTATTATGCCTCTGTCTAGCAGGGACCCAGACGACATCCCAGGGGTAAACATATGATCACCCATCCACTTGTCAAGATGTCTCCTGTAGGTGGTCAGTGGGGGGCTCTGCCTATGCGGGACTGGGATCTCATTCCAGAGTGAGTGGAGCCTCTGGGATAAGAATCTGTCCCTCCAGCATGTCCTATTAATATTTGTGCTGAGGATTACGTCCCTGGAGTGTGTAGCTCTAAGGGATTCGGATATCCTGAGGTGGAGCATGTCCATTAATTCTGGGTTGGACATGACTTCAAACAACAGGCACAGATCACATCAGAGTAGGCGGTAAGCGACTGAGTAGAGCTGGAGTTACTTTATCCGAACTGCGCAGGGCAGCTGTGTGAGTCCCTAGATCTACTTGGTGAGGTACTTTTGTGGCCATTACAGTTGCTGCAGGTGTCGGGTAAGGTACATCCCAAATGGGGCATTGTATCCAAGCATGGGCTTGATGAGTATAGGGGCACAATGACCTCACTTGATCTAGATGTGAAACCTTATGGGATAAGGTGGGCTATATAGAAGGTCTGTCTAACCACTTTGACAACATGATTGTCAAAGACAAGAGTACTAACTATTCATGTCACCAAATCCCTAATAACTCCTACCGTACGTAATGGATTACCACCTATGTCGTAATGTGTGGGCACGTTGTTATTCCCAAAGGGGATGACTATGCATCTAATGGCATTTAGCTGTAGGCCATGGCTCTGCCACCAGTCATCCATCTCTATGAGATCCTTTGTGAGGATGCTTGTGCCAGCTGGAGAGTTGATTATGGCACCCAGTTTGCAGTCATCTGCGAACATGGTCAGCCATATTCCTCCTGTGTTAGCCTGTATGTCAGAGAAATATATACTGAACAAGAGAGGTCCCAGGACTGAGCCTTGTGGGATGCCATGTGTAACTGGTGTATAGTCAGACATGGCACCTGCAATACTGACCATGTGGGTGCTATCCCTGATCCAGTTAGCAATCCATCTTGTGACATATGTGTCAATATCGAAGCTGGTGAGCTTATGTATAATGCCCGAGTGGGGTATTGTGTTGAAGGGTTTTGCGAGGTCCAGGTAGGCTGTGTGGACAACCTTCCCTATGTCTATGGACCTGGTAACTGTTTAAAGAAGTCGAACAGGTTCAAGAGGCAAGATCTGTCCACAACAAAGCTGAATTGTATAGGATCCAGTGTCTGTAGGTTCCCGATGTCTATGTGTATGAGTTCCATGACGATACGCACCATAGCTTTGAAGACCAGGCTAGTTAAGCTTATAGGGCGATATTGTCCGGGGTCCGTTGTGGCACCACCTCTGTGGAGTGGGACCACTGTTGCTGTATGCCATTCCTTGGGTACATATCCTGTAGTAACTCTGATATTGAACAGTGACTTAATGTGAGGGTTACGTTCATCATGAAGCTCTTAAAGGGGCTCAAACATATGTCATACGATGCCCGACTGAAGAAACTCCAGCTCTATTCAGTCGCATACCGTCTGCTCAGAGGTGATCTGTGCCTGACATACAAGGCCATGTCCAACCCGGAATTAATGGACATGCTCCACCTCAAAAAATCCAAATCCACCAGAGCCAAGAGAGCAAGAGACTTAAACCTCAACACGGATATAAATAGGACGTGCTGGAGGGACAGATTCATCACCCAGAGACTCCCTACACTATGGAACAGAATCCCAGTCCATGTGAGGCAGAGCCCCTCACTGACTCTGTTCAAGAGAAATCTTGACGAGTGGATGGGAGATCATAGGTTTACCCCAGGAATCATCTCTGTATCACTGCTGGACAGAGGCACAGCAAACTAATGGGTATAGTATTCTCATCCTAAGGGGTGGTGAAAGCCACACACACTCTGGCTAGGCTTATAAATGCCCTAGGGCAGATAGCCTAGTATGAACCTATGAACCTATGAACCTATAAGACGCAGGCCGGGACACCGTCTGGTCCCATTGATGCTGTGTTGTCTGCTTTGGAGAGGGCAGCACTCACCTGTTCATCTGTGATGTCAGGGAGGCTACACTCTGTTGGGATGGACTTTTGCTCTTTAGGGGGGATTGAGGGAGACATTTGCACTGAACCTGTTTGCCAGGATGTTGGCAATGTCTGTGGGTTCAGTGTATGTTTTGTCCGTATGCAGTAACTCACAGCATATCTGGGAGTTTCCACCCAGGTTCCTGACATAACTAAAGAAGGCCTTGTGATTGTCCTTAGTGTCTGGTGCAATTTTCTGTTAGAAGCGGGCCTTAGATGAATTCATGAGTGATCGTAGCTTTTTGCTAGTACTGATCAGAAATGCCTTCCCTTTTTGGGATTGTGCTCTATCATGTAGTAGCCTCCCCTTTCGTTGTATAGCTTATTAATGGCCGGAGTCCACCAGACAAGTCCCCTGCCTTTGGAGGAGTGAGTCTTGTTGTTATTTGGGATAGCACGATCCATGCATTCCAGTAGATGTCCATAGAATGTGTTTGTAAAGGATTCAGCGGTCTGAGCCGTATTTACCATTGTCCCAGGGTCTTTGAAGGATACCACCTTGGTTTGGAGAAGTGTGACATTTGCTTTTGAGAAGTTCTTCACTGAGATTACCTAGGATGGGGTGGGGACGGGATATGGATGTCCAGTGAGATACATGTATGGTCTGACCTTACCAATGAGGGGTATACCTCTGGTGTGGAACATAGAGTCCCCATGTTGGTGATGATCAGGTCCAATATGTTTTCCCCGCTTGTGGGTGTGGTGACCAGTTGTGCCATAGCATTTGAGTTTATAAATTCTAGCAACTGTTGGGCGAGGGTGTTGGGGCTTGAGTAGTATTCCCAGTCAGTGTTTGGGTAGTTGAAGTCACCCAATATAATGGTGTATGGAGAGACATTCATATTCTCCAGTGTTCCCAGGAAAGCTGAGTGGGGTTCCTGAGTTTGGGATGGTGGTCTGTAGCAGGCTACAAACTGAAAGGCAGTTTTGCCCACTGTTAGTTGCACATGTATGGTCTCCGATGCTTTGTGCAGTGCTACTAACCTGGAGGTGTGTGTATCTGTGATGTATATGGATACTCCCCCTATTTTTGTTGGCTGGTCCGAGTCTTGTGGCCAAAAAACATGGTATGACGTATAACCTGGTAGTGCTGGTGTGCTTTCGGGAGCCTGAACCAGGTGTCTGTTACTGCACAGATATCAACATTCTCCATATTGAGGAGAGTCCTGAGTGCATGCATTTTGAGGGTTAGACATCTGGTGTTGAGCAGCAGTACCCTTAGTTTCTTTTACCTTGTAACGTCTATGGAGGTGGGTTTCTCTTTTGAGCCTCGCTTAAAAAAGGCACTATGCGGGTGGCAAGAGCCTTAGCCAGTATTCGAAAGTCCAGGAGTGACAGGTGCAAGCCATCCATAGCGAAGCTACGTGGCATGTCGAGCATGTCATCCCAGGCTGACAGACACTGGATCCCCTTTGAATGATACCAATATGTTAGCCAACTGTTAAAAGTGATCAGTTTGTCTGTATACTGTGACATCATTCTTGGTGAGGGTAAGATGCTACACAAGGTCAGGGTCATACTGGCCTGGGCTACATGATCAGAGAGCTCCTCTATGTCTCTTATCATGTAGTCCAGGGAGGAACATCTGAGGTTATTCACACCAGCATGGACAATGATGGAGCCATATTTGTACTTTCTTTGGAGTGACCTGAGTGCATGTGTTATGTGGCGGATCCTGGCACCCGACAGACAGCTCAAAGTGACCTTCTCCTTGTTCAGCCTGGTGAGTGGGACGTCAGTGTGTCTGACAATAACTGTCACTTATTACAAGTGTATTAGGTGTGTCATTTAGCCCTAAGGTCAGTGACTGTGTGGCACACTGACTTTGTGAACTATGTGATATGTGGGTATTGTTGTGGGGTAGCAGTTGTTTGGGTGTCTGCTTTGGAGGTCTCTGCTGCTTAGGCAGAGTTTATTTAGAGCCTCCGAGTATGTTTTTGTGTGGTAATGTATTTTGTTTGCTGTCGCTATAGGTCTATGTGAGACTGGATTTGTGGTGTGTGTGGTTACCTTCACCACCTGATAGACTGTGCCAGTCATGGGTCGAGAGAGCTCAGCCTCCTGTTTGTCTATATAGTTGCATCTCTCACATATATCTGAGTATGTTGGGAGGAGGAGAGGGTTGTCTGTGTACATAAGGCAGTTGTAACTTTGCATCAAAATTCCAATATTCACCAGCTGGACTGGAGAATACACACAACCGACCTTTGGACATGCCAGGATATTATGTTGGCATACTCTGTTGACTTATCACAAAGGATCAGTAGGGTGTTAAGTGTGTAAAAGAGTATAACAGGGTTTTAGTGCTCAGGTTTGTCGGTGTTTTGGAAAGATTATCTGCGAAGGAGTCCAGACAGAACCATGACACCTCCATCAGCTATGTCATAAATAGGAATGTACACTCATATATGTCCTGAGACAGGGCCAACTGTACCTGACTGACAATGCCGACATCCTGTCAGACAGGCCCATATATACATACCCACCTCCCACTGACAAAAGGCCCTAGCATCATACCAGGAGATATCATATATAGAATGGGTAAACAGCTCCCCCCAAAGCCGAAAACATGCCATCAATTGGATTACATTGTTTCCCTATATGTGTCATGAGTGAACTACAGAACAAACAGACCCTGCACCTGAACAGTCTGTTGAGCCTCACCCTCTGTACAGTATCTGAAACTGTTGAGTGTGTTACAGCAACATATGGCACACCCCACAAGTGTTGGTGCACAACAGACCATGGGAACTATAGTCCTATAAGCCTATGACGTCTGATCTGCAAGGCCATTGAGTCCATCATGATTGAAGTCATAAACAGAGCTATTGGAAGCTGACAAACACACAATCCTACCAACTTTGGTATGTTCATGGGCAGATCATGGTTCCCAAACCTGCTAGACTGTTTGCAAGGCAGCCACCCAGGACATACATCATTGAAAGGAGCTACACACATCCCACATAGACTTTGAATAGCCCTTTATCAACATCCCAGACACATGTCATATCCACAAAAATCTACAATCTGTGCATAAATATGTATTGTCATATGAAGGAATGGCAATTTGTCCACAGATAGATCACACAAGCTAAGAATTGTGGAGTCCTGTTCAAGCTGTTAACACCTGCTGACCCACATGGTTCATTCCTGGGATTGCATAAAACAAAGTGAACACACATTACCATGTCCAGTCTGATGATGTCAGCATCCTACAAATATAGCAGGAGAAACAACACCCCCTAGTAAAGCATATAATGCGTCATGTTAATGTGTGTCTTTCTAGTATCATAGCATAGTTAGGTAGGGGTTTGAATCCTGCAATTGCTGACTGTGTGTGTGTGATTTCCTTTGAGCGGAGTTCCCTTTTTGGAGACTGGGAAAACACTTTAAAAGAAGTACATTCCTCTTTGGAAAGTCTGATGATGTCAGTATCCCACAAATACAGCAGTGGAAATGGAAACTTCCAATAAAGCATATAGTGCATCATGTTAATGCGTATCTCTCCAGTATCATAACATAATTAGGTAGGGGTTTGAATCCTGCAATTGCTGAGTGTGTGTGATTTCCTTCGAGAGGAGTGGCCTTTTTGGAGACTGGGAAAACACATTAAAAGAGGTAAGTTTCTCTTTGGCAAATCTGATGATGTCAGTATCCCACAAATACAGCAGTAGAAATGAAAACTTCCGATAAAGCATATAGCACATTGTGTTAATGCGTATCTCTTTAGTATCATAACATAATTAAGAAGGGGTTTGAATCCTGAAATTGCTGACTGTGTGTGGGGGTGTATATGTCTATGTGACTTCCGTTGAGAGGAATGCCCTTTTTGGAGACTAGAGAAACACCTTAAAAGAGGTTTATTCCTCTTTGGCAAGTCTGATGATGTCAGCATCCTACAAATACAGCAGTGGAAATAAAAACCCAAACAAAGCATATAGCGTGGTGTGTTAATGCGTGTGTTTCTAGTGTCATAACATAGTTAGGTAAGGGTTTGAATCCTGCAATTGCTGAGTGTGTGTGTGTGTGACACTGTTGGTCAATGTGGTGTGGGTTTTCTTTTACTATGGTATGACATATCAGGATTAAAACAGTATGTGCATTGCACACATCAGGCATCTGTGTGGCAAATAAATATATGTACATGTGATCTTAATTAGTACAGAGGTGTGAAGCCTGCATACGACATGAATACATTTGTTACCTTTGACAGATTGTGCCGCTACTTCTCAGATCGTAGGTCACATATGTATGTATGTGACAAGGCCGGCCACTGTAGTGATCTGTGGCCAAGGTCATCTGTGTCACACACACCCATGACAGTTTCTATAGACTAGTGTGAGTGAGGGTACATGCCTGGGGTTTATGTCAGACATGTTCATACACAACAACGTCTGGCAATAATGGACAGTCATTATAGGTGTACAACAGCCTTGAGGATATGCATACAGACCCCTAATTTCTTATGTGATACACCGAGGGACTTCACAATACCTTTGGATATATGGATACCAAAGGACAGATAACATAACACGTGGCTGTATGTACACATTGATACCCAACATACATGTTGGTGGCTACCACCTATGTGTTACTGTCGGGATACTATGTATAGTAAATGTGGATGACTATGCTATAGTTGGCTTAGAGCTATAGAGCATGTGTTGGACAACAGGTATCTGTCTGTATGATACCCTTGTGTAGGATATGTGTCCCATCCAGAGAATGCATTGTAGACCAATGCATGCATTTCCAGATGTGGATGGACATATCCCTAGTGTGTTTGCATGTACCTAAGAGGGCTATATGCCAAACAGGTGTGGTCCAAGGAACGGGTGACAGTCAATACCACTGGTTACTGTTATAGTATAGTACTGGAAGGATCCAACTGTTACTGAGTTCCCTACATCTGTGTGTCAGTTGTCAGGACATCATCTAATGATTGGTTAATGTCAGGCTGTTGAGGTTGTGTATACTACCAGAATACAAAACATTGACAGATAGTAACAGTATCACCCACAGCATACTGTCAAACCATGTCATACACACATGTGTACCCATGTTTGAACATATCTGTAGTAGAATGCATACTGGCCACCGAGAGATACTATGAGATGTTAACACTGTGTAATACAGGGTATGTCACATGTCCCATGTGTCCACTATGCACGTACATGCAGACCGTGAACCCCCACCATGTTCACAGATGTACATCTGCTAATCTGTACTGCACACATCACACACATACTGTCCACTCACTAACACATGCTGGCAACACTATACACTTCAGCCAAGTGGCACATGGGTGGACAATACATACTCAGACTTAACACTGGTGTAAACAATACTACATTGACAATCATAGCTTTGATGCATCATGCCTGCTCAGATATACCTACAAGGATATCATTACACTTTCTTGTTGACAACATGCTAACATTGCTACACTGCAATAATGTCACCCTGTGCATCAGCACCATGTTAGCCTGCTTCTGCATCAATGTTACAGATGACAGGAGGTGGCACAGGTTTCATCATATGCACAGGGTGTGTTGTTGGTTTGCCAGGGCCTGACATTGACCCATCCAATCGACATGTATGTGTGTGTGTGTGTGTGTGTGTGTGTGTGTGTGTGTGTGTGTGTGTGTGTGTGTGTGTGTGTGTGTGTGTGAGGGACAACTGTACAGCATGGGCCAATGTTGATGTAATGTGTGTGTGTATGTGTGAGCCCTAGGTGTTTGGTTTATGTGTGTGTGTCTGCATGCATACAGCTCCACCATGTGGCTGCCATATACAGGAGGTTGTGGGACAGCCACAGAAAGTACCTGCCAGGCTGTACAGATCATTGCCTCTGGGCATGGACACAGTACTTGTGCCTGGCACTGGTGCTACGGACAGTATCGGGTACCAAGCCTGACTGGGTACTATCATCAGAGGCAGAGGTATGTCGACTGGACCCATGTCCCTGCTGGGACTGGCAAGAGCCACATGCACGTGGTCTACTAGGACGATCAATCAACAGGCCAGCCCCAGCATTGCTGGGACTGGTACTGCCACTACGGGAGCGGCTGTGATCTGTGGGTCATCCGCAATGACTGCCAGCCATTGATGTTGCTGGCATACATCTGTGTTGACATCTCATCCATCTCGCACGGTCCTGGCTCATGGAAAACACATTGTGGAGGGCATCTAATGTCTCCCCCCAACATCTATCAATGACCTCGGTGTAATTACAGATGGCACCAGCAAGGTCACGGGTACTGTCATTGATAGCGGTGTTATGGGCCCTCTGCGTCCTTAGTCCCTGTCTGGTGTACCGTTCCATACATGCCTGTGCCTGCATTACAGCCCAGAACATACCTAAGGTTGTAAGACCTGTGGGGGGCACATCTGCCAGGGGCATTATGACCAGCGCTGCTCCCATGAGAACCCCTGGACATCCACCTATGTGGTACCGTTCCAGGAATCTGGGTATGGCTGCTGTGAGGGGATGCATGTGCCATGGATACCACACTATCCTGGACAATGCCAACTGTATGCTGTCCCTCGGCTAAGGCCATTGGTGATGAGGGATGTATTGGCATTATGAGTGTGCGCATAGATGGGGTGGAAAGCTGTGTACTGTTGATTGGCAGACCAACGACAGACCCTGTCAAACCTGTCTGTGCCACAATACATGTATCATCATCTCCACTATTTGTGGCAGTGACTTCAGGTTCCCTGCTGCATTCAGCCAACCCAACCTCAGCACCTGTGAGAGGAAGACAGGAAACACACTTTACAATCTGTACATGATGTTATCACACATGCACACATGCACACATGCACACATGAACACATGAACACATGCACACATGCACGCATGAACACATGCACACATGAACACATGAACACATGCACACATGAACACATGAACACATGAACACATGCACACATGCACACATGCACACAAATACACTCCTCACTACAGCAGATACACACACACACCAGCAATCCAAAACATACTCAATAGTGGTTGAAGGTGGGGAACAGTATCACAAGGCAAACAGTCACCTCACACGTGTCAGCATGCAGAATATGTGTTGCTCAAGACCATGCAGTGTGAGTGTAGACAGCCCCAGTTAATAACAGTATACATGGCTTTGATCATGTGTGTAGTTGTTCATTGATTGGCTACACCCTGGAACACAATATGTACAAGGACGCAACATTGCTGTGCAAGTATTATAAGCTCTGCAATGTCCTGTGCACCATCACTCACAGGTATACATACCATGGCTGCATGTGTTATCTGTGTGTCACATAGAATTCCATGTCTGATTACAGTGTCTGTGTCTGTAGCAGATAATTGTGGGCACAGGTGTAGCACATGCATGCTATGTACACACACGGGATGAGTGGTGCATGTATACATGATGGAATACTAATGCTTGACAAGGCCATTGTACAGTGGTTATAGTGATTGTGGGACATATTGCAGATATGTCAGTGCCAGCCATGACATGACATGCTACACAACTGCAACATTAAGCATCACACATACCCAATGTTTGTCATGTGACCTATACACCTAATAGCATTCCAGGACATATATGTGTCACTTTGTACAGATGGCGACTGCTATGCATATTGTGTATAGTTGCATATGTTTGCACACACACAACATGCTATGCATATTGTGTATAGGTGCATATGTTTGCACACACACAACATTGAGGTGCAAAGCAATGACTGCTATGTGTAGTACTGTGGTCACTGTAACTGGATGGGGTGTAGTACCATGAGCCATCATCATCATGCATCATGTGGTCAGTCAAGGCTACTAATGTGTGACAGACCACCGCCTAGCATGCTGTACCTGAACTGCAGTGCTGTGGCTACGTTCACAATTACACAGCCACTTTGTACATGGGTGTGTGGGGTGCCCAATAGGGAGCATTGCCTAACATGACTGTGTTTGTGTTGAAGAGTGTTGCGCAGCCCCATGATAGGCCTCTACCCCTCAGGTATATCATGTGTGCTGTATGGATTACATGTGGGATACTGAAGTGTGACCTTACAGTGGGTGTGTGGTTACGCCATGTGTAGCATGTTGAGGTGTACTGCGTATGACAAACGTGTTATGTTGTGTACATCTGTACCAACTATGCCTATTCAATGTGCAGTATGGTGTTGCCACAAGTGTGTCTGATGCTCTGTGTATTGCATGTGCTTGAGGCAGCTGCTGACATTACTGAGATGTGCAATGTCTTACAGCAAACATGCACAGCATGCGTAGGTGTGGTACGTGTACATGGTCTACACCTCACCTATGACATGCACATTTCATTACCAATATTAAAGTTATAACACACTCACCAGCATGGATCGTCTGCCCTGCTGTCACACCAGAGGGACCTACAAGAATATGAGACAGTTTGTCAGTGGCCACAACTTTGGCAGTGCTACTGCGGGTTTGCTAAACTAAAGTAGAACAACAGTCGACAGTCACAGGTGTACAGATAATATTCCAAATATCAGTATTGCACAACACTAGGCAACACAACTGCTAAACACACAGTACACATCTCACATATGCATAATCTAACAAAATACAGGTAACAGTAGTCTACAAATAGGGCATGTTACCTGCACGCTCCATGTCAACATGCTGGGTGGCTCCGGCCTCCATGATGACACATGTCTGTTGCTGTTGTTGGCCAGGAGCCACCACACTTAGGAGCAACTCCTCCACTCTGGTGAGGGGGGATGAATGGCCACCCCACCACCTGTGGCAAGCTGTTGTCTATGGATATCAGACACATGCCGCCGGACATGTCTAATTAAATCACTGCAGTGGTGGTGTACCTTCTCATATGTCCGGTTATGCATGCCTATGTCATTTACCCGATGAACAAGATCTTGCCACAGTGCAGTCCGCTCATGCTGGTGCTGGCTGCTTCTGGAAAATAGCAGAGAGTAGTGCTGCACCAGGCTGTGGTTGATTTCCTGTTCCTCTGCTGCTGTGTAACAGGGATTACATTGGTGGGCCATTGCCCTGAAAGAGAAATGAACAATATGTGTGAGTGAGTCCTATGGCACACTTTACACCCTTAACTACAGATATCACTTAACTGCCATATATAGCATCCGTTTGTCTGTCAGAGGATACACACGTTCAATACCACATATTGGTGCTCAGGCCACAACTGACTGACAGTGCCTGGCACACTCTATATATCACACCACTATACACCAGTACCCGGCACACTGTTTGTGACACAATGCACAACCTCGCCACAGGGGTATATATCAAGCTAATGCATGAAGACAGATGTCATCCATTGCAATGAATGTAAAGTACAGTTACAGTATTACCAGTAAACCACCCTAGTCATTGATGCCATACCCCTGCCTGACATATGTGCACAGTTGTTAATATAGGTGGCATACTGCTGTAACAGAGTATACATATTGCTAGATACACAATTATACCCTGTAACACACATATGATTGCAGGCATGGTACAGGCATAATTACACACACATCAGACAAACATACAACACACCAATGTATGCCAACCCAGATGAGCTTTACCTGTGTACCATACAGTACTGTGTGCCACTACTTACAAAACCTTATGCCTGAGGTATGTAATCTGTGCAGACTACAGGAAACACACAAGACAGTGTTTCCAAGCAATGTGAACACAATGTGAACATACACCATACTGTGCTGTTTAGGCCTACAGCTTCGGGTAGTACTACAGTTCATATGGGAGTTGGATTCACCAGCAGTACCACTCACTAAGCATACATGTATTGCTTTAGCCTACAATGGGACACCACAGTCATCAACAAGGAACTACGTCACAATATATGCCGTACTACTATGTCTGCCTAGCAATAACATACACATCTTTTGCTGGCCTCACAGCTAGGACACAAACTACCATGGCAGAAACGAATTCACACTAAGCTATCACACCTTTACAGACCTTGCACACATTCACCGTCACACTCATTCAACCTCACATAGCAGGTATTGCACTGAGTACATGTGTGTGTGCATTTTGTCATAGGTAGGTAATACGCTTTTGGCCCTAGGGCCTAGAGCAGCCTAGCCATATGCTATCCTGGCCTTTGACACACATGTAATATGATTTCACTTGCCCCTGTCAACCAGAACCACAGAGGTGATTCCCAGGGTGTATTACCTTTCTCCCAAACAATCATCAGGGGTACTTATGACGACTGCTAATGAGGAGCCTTGTTTGCTATCGATAGGTGGTTTATTCCAGAGTATGGCATATCTCTGAGATAGGAACCTATCCCTCCAGCATGTGCTGTATAGTGAGCTGACAAGGTTTAGGACCCTAGAGCGTGTAGCCCAGAGGGATTTTGATATGTTGACATGGTGGTTGTCCAACAGCTATGGGTGTGACATACCTCTGTATGTCCGACAGAGGTCACCTCTGTGTGGGCGGTATGCAACACAGTCTAGCTGTGGTTTTGTGAGTCAGTCTGCATAGGGCATCTGTTTGAGGCTGGTATTACTCTTTATGAGGTATATCTGTGGCCTTTCCACTTGCTGTAGTTGTCATGTGAGGTACATACCACACGGGGCATTGTGATGAGTAGAGGGGAACACTGACCTATATTTCCCTAGATGACACACCTTTTGTGATGACACGTACCACATAGACAGATTACAAGAGTAGTGTGACGCTGTGATTATCAAAGGGGAGGCTACTGTCCACCTGTGTCCCACGTTCCCTTATCGCACCTGTTAGGTAGATTTCCACCTATGTGGTAGTTAATGGATACAGTGTTTTGGAAAGGAGGGATGGCACTGCAGTATCGACACTGGTCTTCAGTCCATGCTTTGGTCACCATGCACCTGTTGCGGTACATATGACCCCGTGTCTCTCTCTCTCTATATATATATATGACCAGCACTTGGGGAGCACACAAATAGTCCTTTTTAGGACTCACACATAGCAGAAGAACCGAAGATCTGTTCAAGAAGAAGGACAACAGAGATCGACACTACTGTGGAACACCAAAGGACACAACAGCAGCTCTTCCCAGAGCCCATTGTGTCCATACACAAAACAGCTCTTTTCAGAGCTCACGTGGATCTGCACCTTACACCAAACAGCTCTTCTCAGAGCTCACAGTACACCAAACAGCTCTTCTCAGAGCTCACAGAGATCTATAAAAGCTCTGGTAAGAGCAACCGGAGACACACTGAAGAATAAAACAAAAAAGTTCTTATTAGATCTACCACCAACACCCGAACGGGCATTCAAAACACAAATCGACCCTTCTCAGAGCTCACAGAAATCTGCATCAGCTTCGGTAAGACCAGCCGGAGGCACAGACACAGCTTCGGTGAACCAAACAAAACAGTTCTTTTTAGAACTACCGCATCTGCCCAAAAGGGCATTCTAAACACAAAACAGCTCTTCTCAGAGCTCATAGAGATCTGTAACAGCTCTATATAGAGCTCAAGCTGCCCACAGGGCTAAAACAGCTCTTTTTAGAGCTAGCTCCACCACAGACTACACGTGGAAATCTGTTCACCATTTAGGATCAAGAGTGAAAGGCTTTGTAAAATATATATATATATATATATATATATATATATATATATATATATATATATATATATATATATATATATATATATATATATATATATATATATATATATATATATATATATATATATATATATACATATATATATATATATATATATATATATACATATATATATATATATATATATATATATACACATACATCTAAACATCCATTGCTGTACATATAGATGTACATATAGGCACATGTACAGTCCACCTTTCATGGTGGGGATATCAATTATGCGATAGTTGTGAGATATACAGTTATGTCATAATATTGCACAGTGTTGTGCAGATTGCATTTTGGTGTCCTCAGCCCACATAGCTTTAGCAGATCTCACTGGCTGTAACACAGCAGATCTGACAAATCAGTCTCACAGCGTTAAACCACCACATGATATATACCAGCACTGCATGCTGTTTTCTATGCCACACACTACAACCTACATAGATATATGCACATAACAAGCTTCAACAACATATATATGTCCACCCTTCACTAACAGTTGCAGTATGTCCCTTGCCCTATGCACATGTGCAGATACATATAGATACGTACTGCTGCCACATATGGATAATTCACAGTATGTAGAGTACTCTGCAAGAACATCTATTATATGCTGGCAAATACATATGTGTTACATACCTTACCTTTGTATTTCTTTGCTCCGTTTGTTGTTACTGTTTTTTTTTTGGTTTTGTTTTTTGGGTTTTCTCTGTCTGTTTCTGTTTCTGTCTCTTTTGTCTGCGTCTCTTTCTCTGTCTCTGTCTCGCTCTCATTCTCGCTCTCTATCTCTCTGTTCCTGCAATGATATTATTGCATGTGTGGACAGCAGGTACAGCCTGCTTTTCTAGGTATCTGCACATGTGCATGTGACAGCTTCTGCACCAGTTGGTGCCCACCATTTAGTAATTGCATGCAGCCTGCTGTGTGTTAATTGCAGTACTCACTGTGATTGCAGCCCACTGCTATAAAATGCTAGGTTAGGTAGGTGTAGCTCTTTCAGCTTTCCAAGGTGGGGCCCATGCTTGTTTGCTCTGGACACCGTTGTGTCAGTCAGAAGGTTGGTATATGTCTCATATCTTAAGCTAGGTTTGTAGCCAGTGATATGCATGTTGTAATCAAACCTGAATGTTGCTGCTTCCAGTACACACTTCTTAGTGTAGACTTTTACTCACCCCTCCAACTGCTAACACAGGATACATGGGAGTATGTACTTTCTTTTTGAATTAGACAATTCACTGCCATACAAAAGTAGTTATTGCAATGTATTCCTCTGGCACATGCACTGTTTGTGAACTGCTATCCTGTAATTATTAAGTTACTCACTTCTGAACAGTTTGTGGTTTGTTTGTGTTGACATTAGCACAGGCTGCTCAAGACAACTGGACATATTGCAGTACTGAGTATGCCTGCCTACACCCTTGGTTTTGCCTGAATACACAGGCATATAGTACTTTTGGGTAGGGGTGCAGAACTGCAGAGAGCATTATTTAATATTGTGTGATGTTTATCTTGCTGAACATACAGGGTTGCTGTGTACCTGTTAGTCTATCAAGGCAAGTAGTCTGTCTGCGTAGCTCCCACCTGTGGACATGTCCAGATGGTAGCCAGAGGTTAGCCTATCATTCTTTGTCTGTGCACCACACCAGTCTTTTCAGCACTGGAACAATGGCATTGTCACAGTTGTTTGCTAGCAGTACATGGCTACATCCTTTGATATTTCTGTGTTGTGCTCCTACATAAGGCCATGCTTGTGGAACTCCTTCCAAAGCTATTTGCAGAGTGTGTAACAGCAGAAATGCTGATATGCCTGTGTGTTTATGCCTCTGCCAGGCCTCAGATACTCTCAGGTATATATTTGAACAGCCTCAGGGAAAGGTACATATAAGTGAGATACACCTGTAATATATTACAGACATATTTCAGTTGAGACTTCGAGGGAATCGGAGCATATGTATTACTACACCTTTCCTGACGTGCAAGCAGTGTCTACTCTCACTTATTGACATTATTCATTAAGTGTGATTCCTCACTTTTCTGCCTAATGTTAGTATTTTTCAGAGTGATTCAGAGGGGCACAGCTAACATTTGTTTATGAATCAGGGACATCCCTGTAAAGCAGTCACAGTTGGGAAGTCTGGCCTCTGCCCTATTTAACTATGCCAGTGTTTATCCTGGTCTGATACTGTGTGGTGTTTGTAAGGTGCTACTGTAACATTATTCCCTGCTAGAATGGCTGGTTCTCTTTTCACAGTCATGTCATGCAATTCCACAACAACTGCTGGTAAAGACCCACAGAACAAGATTTATGTTATGGCATTCCTATTTTCCCTTTACATTCCCTCATTGTAATGCATGATATATTTATTTCAGCACCATGTTCATAGGTTCATAGGTTCATACTAGGCTATCTGCCCTAGGGCATTTATAAGCCTAGCCAGAGTGTGTTTGGCTTTCGCCACCCATTTTAAATTAATTTTGCTATGCCTTTTTTTGAGGTTAGTATACTGTGCCTCTGTCTAACAGTGACACAGAAGTGATAGCCGGGGTAAACCTATGATCTCCCATCCACTCATCAAGATTCCTCTTGAAGAGAGTCAATGTGGGACTCTGCCTAACCTGGACTGGGATTTTATTCCAGAGTGAAGGGAGCCTCTGGGTTATGAAACTGTCCCTCCAGCATGTCCAATTTATTTCAGTGCTGAGGTTCAAGTCTCTCGAGCGCGTAGCTCGATGGGATTTGGATTTTCTGAGGTGCAGCATGTCCATTAATTCCGGGTTGGACATGGCTTTATACATCAGGCACAGATCGCCTCTGAGCAGGCGGTATGCCACTGTGTAGGGCTGGAGTTTCTTTAACCGGGCAGCATATGGCATCTGTTTGAGCCCTTTGATCCTCTTGGTGAGGTACTTTTGGGGTCTTTCCAGTTGCTGCAGGTGTCTGGTAAGGTACATCCCAAAAGGGGCATTGTACTCAATTATGGGCCTGATGAGGGATGAGTAAAGAGGTACGATGAACTCCCCTGATCTAGATTTGAATCCCTTCATGATTAGGTGGGCTATATAAAATGTTTTTCTAACCACTTTGGCCACGTGGTTGTCAAATGAGAGATTGCTATCAACTTGGGTCCCCAGGTCCCTAATGACTTCTTCTGTACTTAATGGATTACCACCTATGTGGTAATTTGTGGGCACTTTGTTTTTGCCAAAGGGGATGACTATACACTTTTTGGCGTTTAGCTTGAGGCCATGGCTCTGGCACCAGTTGTTGGTTTCTATGAGGCCCTTTTGGAGGATGCTTGTGTCGGCTGGAGAGTTGATTATGGTGCCCAGTTTACAGTCATCTGCGAACTTGGTCAGCCACAGTCCTTCCGTGTTGGCTGTACCGCCGAGAAATATATACCGAACAAGAGAGGTCCCAGGACTGAGCCCTGTGGGACACCACTTGTAACTGGTTTGGAGTCTGACATGGCTCCAGCAATTCTAACCATGTGGGTTCTGTCCTTGAGCCAGTTTGCAACCCATCTAGTGACATAGGGGTTTATATTTAAGCTGGTTAGCTTATCTATAATGCCCGAGTGGGGTATTGTATCGAAGGCTTTTGCGAGGTCCAGGTAGGCTGTGTGGACCACCTTCCCCTCGTCAATGGCCTTGGTGACTGTTTCAAAGAAATCAACCAGGTTTAAGAGGCAGGATCTGCCCTTAACAAAGCCAAACTGGGTAGGGTCCAGTGTCTGTAGGTCCCCAATATCTTTATTTATGAGGTCCATGATGATCCTTTCCATAGCTTTGCAGAGCAAGCTAGTCAGGCTTATGGGCGATAGTTTCCAGGATCCGTTGAGGCACCACCTTTGTGGAGAGGGACCACTGTTGCTGTACGCCACTCTTTGGGTACATATCCTGTAGTAAGGCTAAGATTGAACAGTAGTTTTATGTTTGGGTTTAGCTCTTCTTGGAGTTCATGTAGGACGCAGCCTGGGACACCATCTGGTCCCATTGATGCTGTGTTTTTTGCTTTGGAGAGGGCGGCTCTTACCTGAGCATCTGAGATGTCAGAGGGGCAGCACTCTGTTGGGATAGATATTTGCCCTTTTGGTGGGGAGAGGGGGGAGAAGTTTGCACTGAACCTGTCAGCTAGGATGTTGCCAATGTCTGTGGGCTTGGTGTATTTTTTGTCATTTTGGACTAATTCTGCATATCTGGGAATTCCCACCCAGGTTCCTAACATAACTAAAGAAAGCCTTGTGATTATCCTTAGTGGCCTGTGCAATTTTTCTCTCGAAGCTGGCCTTAGACGATTTTATGAGTGCCCGTAGTTTTTTGCTAATACTGATCAGAGATGCTTTCCCTTTTTGGGATTTTGCTCTATCATGTAGTAGCTTCCTCCTTCTATTGTATAGTTTATTTATGGCTGGGGTCCACCAGACAGGACGTCTGCCTTTGGAGGATTGGGTCTTGGTTTTATTTGGGATTGCATGATCCATGCATTCCTGAAGGTGTTCATAGAATGCATTTATAAAGGATTCTGCGGTCTGGGCCGTATTTTCCACAGGCCCAGGGGCTTTGAAGGATTTTGACTCGGTTTTGAGGCATGTGAAATTTGCTTTAGAGAAGTTTTTCACTGTGGTTTTCTGGGCAGGGGGTGGGGTCGGGATGTGAATATCCAGTGAGATTAGTTTATGGTCTGATCTTACCAGTGAGAGATACACTTTTGGTCTGGAGCATAGTGTCCCCATGTTGGTGATGATCAGGTCCAGTATGTTTTCCCCTCTTGTGGGAGTGGTAACAAGTTGTTCCATAGCATTTGAGTTTATAAATTCTAGGAACCTTTGGGCTAGGGTGTTGGAGCTACAGTAATGCTCCCAGTCTATGTTTGGGTAGTTGAAGTCACCCAATATGATGGTGTTTGGAGAGACCATCATATTTTCCAGTATTCTCAGGAAGGCCAAGTGGGGTTCCTGTGTTTGGGAGGGTGGTCTGTAGCAGGCTATAAACTGGAAGGCAGTTTTACCCACAGTTAGTTGCACATGGATAGTCTCTGATGCTTCTTGCTGTGCCACCAACCTGGAGGTGTGGGTATCTTTGACGAATATTGATACTCCCCCTCCTTTTGTGTTTCGGCCCAAGTTTTGGGGCCGAAAAGCATGGTATGAGGTATAACCTGGTAGTGCTGGGGTGCTCTCAGGAGCCTTGAACCAGGTTTCTGTTACTGCACAGATATCGATGTTCTTCATGCTAAGGAGAGTTTCGAGTGTGTGCATCTTGAGGTTTAGACTTCTGGCGTTGAGTAGCATTACTCTTAGTTTCTTATCCCTTGTGATACCTATGGAGTTGGGTTTGTCTTTTGAGCCTTGCCTAAAAAAGCCACTATGGGGGTAGCAAGAGCCTTTGCCAATATCCGAAAGCCCAGGGGTTACAGGTGCAAGCCGTCCCTAGTGAAGCATTGTGGCTTGTCGAGCATGTCATCCCAGGCTGACAGGCATTGGATCCCCTTTGAATGACACCAACACTTAAGCCAATTGTTGAAATTGATCATCTTGTCTTCATATTGTGGCATCATTCTTGGTGAGGGTAAGATGCTACTCAAGGTCAGGGTCATACCGGCCTGGGCTACATGCTCAGAGAGCTCCTCTATGTCTCTTTCAATGTAGTCCAGGGAGGTATGTCTCAGGTCATTCACACCAGCATGGACAATGACTGAGTCATATTTGTACTTGCCTTGGAGTGACCTGAGTGCTTGTGTTATGTGGCGGATCCTAGCCCGACAGGCAGCTCACCGTGACCTTCTCCTTGTTCAGCCTGGTGGCGGCGTCAGTATGCCTGACGATAGAGTCACCTATTACAAGTGTATCAGGTGTGTTGTTTAGCCTTAAGGGCTGTGACTGTTCGGCACACTGGCTTTGTGAGCTATGTGTTGCACGTGTTTTGTTTTGGGGTAGCGGTTGCTTGGGTGTCTGCTTTGGAGGTCTCTGCTGCTTAGGCAGATTTTTATTTAGAGCCTCCGAGTATGTTTTTGTGTGTTTATCTGTTTGGTTTGTTGTCGTGGTAGGTCTATGTGAAACTGGAATTGTAGTGAGTGTGGTTTCCTTCTCCTCCTGACTGGTTACGCCATTACTGAGTTGAGAGAGCTTAGCCTCCATTTTGGCTATATGGTTGCATCTCTCACATGTGTTGGAATTTGTTGGGAGGAGGAGAGGGTTGTCTGTGTACATGAGGCAGTTGTAACATTGCCTCAAGATTCCCAGATTCACCAGCTGGACCGGAGAGGAGATTGACAACTGACCTTTGGACATGCTAGAATAGTATTGGGAATTCCTTTATAATTGAAAAAAAGGGCCAGTGGGGAACAAGGTACTCAAGGGGAGTTTGTGAGGGTGTAGTGCTTTTAATTTTTTAGAGCTGACTTATATAATTGCTTTAGTGAGCAAGTGCCAGGTAACTTAAATGCAATGTGTTACAGGTAACTTAAATGCAAAAACAACAAACAGTAACTTTCTTTCAAGTGAAACAAGGAAATAAGTACAGTAAGCAATGTAGATATCACTAGGGATCCACAGAAGTGCTAAAAGGCCACATTTTAGGTGGAATTAGCATTTCAGGGAAATAAACAAACAACAAGCATACAAATAAAGCTAGATTCAGCAGGCCTGGATCTAGTCTATGCTACAGCAAACAAGGTGTGCCAATTTCAGTAAGAAACAGTTAGAATATGCAGGCACTATAAGCCTTTAACCAGAAATTCCCTGCTCAGAAGGGCAGAGTCCAGCCTCTCCTCCCTCAAGAGTGCAGACCGCAATCCTTCTTAATGTAAAATAACTGGCCTGAAGCCCAAGTGCTTAAACCAGAACTAATACAATTTTAGAATAACAGACACTGAGCTCTCAATCAGCAGTTCCCAACTTAGAAGGATGTAAGCTACCTGTCCTGCCACCACAGTGCAGGCCACAAACCTTCCTAATGTAAAACAACTGGTCTGAAGCCCAAGTGCTTAATCCAAAAGACTTAGAAATGATAGCTACACTTTAATCAAGTTACTACCAACAGTAATAAATACAACTGAATACTTTAAAGAATGCCTGGATTAGTGCTCAAGTTATACAAACAAAGCTAGATTCAGCAGGCCTGGATCTAGTCTATGCTACAGCAAATGAGGTGTACCAATTTCAGTAAGAAGCAGTTCAAATATGCAGGCACTATAAGCTTTAACCACAAATTCCCAGCTCAGAAGGACAGAGTCCAGCCTCTCCTCCCACAAGAGTGCAGAACACGAACCCTCTTAATGTAAAATAACTGGCCTCAAGCCCAAGTGCTTAAACCAGAATTAATACACTTTTAGAATAACAGACACTGAGCCCTCAATCAGCAGTTCCCAACTTAGAAGGATGTAAGCTACCTGTTCTGCCACTACAGTGCAGACCACAAACCTTCCTAATGTAAAACTGGTCTGAAGCCCAGGTGCTTAAATTAAAAGGCTTAGATTGAGTTACACCAAGCAGTAATAAATACAATTGAGTACTTTTAAGATGACGCAAAAGCAAAATAACGTAGGAAAAAACACAAATACAGTAAAAGCAGATACATTTTTTTTTTTGGAAAGAGAGAAAGGAAAGAGAGAAGGGAGTAGCAGAAACTAAGCTGATTGGCCTTCTCAAATGCTCCCCCTGTACTGGGTAGAATGAGGTAATGACACTAGACTGGGAGGAGGGTCCCAGATCAAATTTACACTAGGGGCGGGCAACTGCAAAGCCACCAACTATAAAAACACTATACCAACAGGAAGGGAGGGTGGGAAAAAAACTGCAGAAATGTTACTCACAGCTGAAAAGCAGCAGTGAGCCTTTAAATGAAAGTTTTAAACAGCTAAAGGAGCCACTAGAAAAAAAGAGTTTAACTGCAACAAGTTATCATAAACAAACAACCCAACAGATGCTTAATAAGAGTGGACAATTTCCAGTTAATACCTCACACACAGTGAAACTAGCTAGAAAAAATACACAGTACACAAAGTGCTATAAACAACAAAGAAATAAAGAACAAAATAAACAAAAACAGGATACGTAATGTTATATATTGTAGCTCCGAGTTTGCTGAGTGTCCTTCCTTCAATTAGCTCACTGTAAAATGGCTGAACACTCACAACTGAGCTTCTTAGGTAACAGAAAGTTGAAACCTGAGACAGCTTTTAAGAAAGAAATCTGAAAAGAACCAATGAGGTTCTTAGTCTAAGCTGTAGTCCAAGAGACCTCAGTCAGCCAATGACCTCAAACAATTCTCTCTCACTGAAATGCCTGATGGCTTTGGCTAAAACAAGATGTCCCTGAATTATGTGCTCAGACACACAGCCTCCACAAACACTAGGCCCAAATACAAGCCTGAATATGGAAATGCTACAAATATCCCCACTACTTGGAACAAATTGCAGAAATGTTACTCACAGCTGAAAAGCAGCAGTGAGCCTTTAAATTAAAGTTTTAAACAGCTAAAGGAGCCACTAGAAAAAAGAGTTTAACTGCAACAAGTTATCATAAACAAACAACCCAACAGATGCTTAATAAGAGTGGACAATTTCCAGTTAATACCTCACACACAGTGAAGCTAGCTATAAAAAATACACAGTACACAAAGTGTTATTATATATTTGCTGTGGCTTAGTGGTACTTCATGCAGTCTAGTGTGTCCAAGGTCTGGGGTTTGAGACTGACAGAGGTGTTTCATTTTGCTGCTGAGCAGAACAAGGGCCCTGACATAGAGTGACTAAGGCACTTTTAAGCAGTTGTAAGCGGGTTTGCGCATGTTTGCGCGATACTTAGCGATGCTTAGCTAAGCACACACATGCACACACTCGCTTAAACCCACTTACTACTGCTTAAAAGTGCTTACTACTGCTAACCCCCACGCTAATTTCTTTGAAAGAAAAGAAAATGGGGAGATAGGAAAGTGGTGAAAAACGGGGCACAAAGAGGGAAAGACAGTAGGAAAACAAGCTCGGGATTTGCAGGACAGGTGTAGCGAAGGTCCATAGCTGCCCATTTCTTTACCAGCAACAGCTGCGCATATGCAATAAATTTGGAGTAAAATTTAAAACCTTCCACCCCTGAGAGAGGGGTGAGGACAACAAAGTATGTTGTACTGCCAATTATAATTATCAGTTTACATGTCCAGCTATGTATGGGGCGTAATTTTTTTTTGTGGGTACAGATTGCCCCCTATTTTTTTTTTCAGGTGAGAGTGGAAAGTGAGATAGAGGAAGTAGGTATATTTGTGGAGGTAGGTTGGGGAGGTAAACAGACAAGACAAACAAGATGCATACAGGGGTAGTGTATGACACATGGGGTGGGTGAACGCAATTGACGGGGACGGATGTTTGGAAATCGCAAGCCCATGAGCCCACAGATGGTAACAGTGGAACTGAGATCCTCACCCATGGGCAGTCACCACTGCACCTTCACAGCCCAGAGGTGGCTGTGCTGGGGGCTGCGTAGGATGGGCAGGCTCACCCATGAGATGCGCCACTCTCACCTCGAGCTGGCATAGGGGATCAGTGACTAAACGCTGGATCTCCTTACGCACCACAACCTGGATCCTTCGAAGGGTGACAGGTGGCCTTCTCCACCCATGCTTGCACGGGGGGGATGAGCCCCATCCCCTGCAGCGCTTCCACCCGAAGGTGGCACAGGACCAACGGAGGAGGGCAGCCCGGGCTGGGCACCGGACCTGCTGGTGCCAGGTGCACTCGCCAGCTGAGGAGGGACAGGTGGGTCTGCTGGGACTGGCCTTCCCATACGTTCTGTGATTAGGTGTGTTTAATTACAACATAAACAACAGCATTCCAAATTAGTTGTAACAGCATGCAGTAATATTCCCATTAACCCAACACACCAAGGTTCCAACAGTTGAACAGCAAGCATAACACATGCATATATTGAACGGCAGTGGACATTCCAACAGCATGCAGGGATGATTGGTAGCAACAGGCCACCATGATTGTGGTGTTTGAACAGGGCACATGCATCAAAGTGAATGCAGATATTTATATGACAATAGAACATATGTCCCAACAAATGTTTTGAGATTACACATACCCATTGAGGTGTGGAATTGCATGGTTTATGCACATACAGTAGTGTGTAGAAAGAAATCTCAATTAGCATCTTATAAGTATTGTTAGTCTACACTACATTCCTAGTGACTGCAGGTGTATATCCCCTACATGTATCATTACACTTGCCAACATGCATTAGGTTGTGTAATGGGTTTGGCTAGTTCATTATATACTTAACCTATATCTGACATACTAACTGTCCAAGATGCAGATGTTACTGCTACATATTTATTGATTTTATTTATATTTCTTTATCTACATATCTGGATGTGTTCACATGACATTTTCAGTTCAATTTGTACAGAACCCTGCATTTCATGTAGCACACTCACATTTCTGGGGAACAAATTAACGAGTTACTCGTGTGCCAGATTTACTTATGCATGCCAGCCAGTAACTGACTGTTGAGGACTGCATATATGCTTCACAGCTACTAGCACTTCCATCAACCACTTTAGATGGGACTGCCCAACTGTGGGTTGCCAGCACTTATTAAAACAGTACTATTTGTATAATGCAAGGGTACAACAACATTTCAATGTAAGTGACACAGACACACTCCAGGTTTTATACCTTTATTAATTACATTACACACTTTTCCACAGGATCTCTCCTTTATTTGATATTACAGGGCATATGGAAGACATATTCAAGACATATTATAACTTTATTAATAAGTTAGAAGACTCTTTTTCAGGCTCGCTCACTTATTTTATATGACAGTACCTGCAGAGATATTATTCCGGACATATTTTACCTTTCTTAATGGGTTACTACACTCTTTTTCTGGCTCTCTGACTTATTTTATATAACAGTACATGCAGAGGACTTATTCAGGGCATTTTATGGCTGTATTATTGGGCTACAACACCTTCTTTCAGGCTCTCTCACTTATTTTATATAACAATACATGCAGAATAATCACTAACCTGCCTGGTGGCGCAGCCTTAGCAGCCTATCTGCATAGGCTTGCTGATTCGCAACATGGACACCTGCAGCTGTGAAGTAAATGAAGGGATATTGAGACATATCTATCCATTATACAGAATCAATTATCATTTCTTACATACTGCATTCCATGACTACCTACTCAGTTGTGGGGCATCTTGCATCCCACGGGCCTCCTGTATCCATTGGTTCAGTAGGTCCTGCTTCCGTCTCTTCAGGTCTGCATGGTGGTGATGGACCTGTTCACCAGTCCGAGGAATGCCTGTGACACTGGTGAGCTCATGAGCTAACCGGTTCCAAGCCTCTGCCTTGTACTCCGTCCCTTGGAACCGGCCCTGCAGGAGTCTTGACTCATGACGGTGGACAAGGAGCCAAACTATGTATTTTGATTCCTCGATGCCCCAACGTTGCGCTCGGAAGCGTGTAGTCTCTCTAGTGCCAGCCATTCTAACTGCAGATGGGCGCTACAATCAGTTATGGTGAGTATTCCCGCCTATGGGGCTTAAATATGTCACATTTCCCACACTTTTTTTGTGATTGGCCATTTTTGAAAATTCTCGGCTGACTGCAGACCTGCTTAGTAATGGTTAATCTACCATTTATAAGTATATGTATGTTAACAGTGGCTGTTTATCCTAACCTGTCATGGCTTAGTGGTTCAGTACTTTGATTATGGTGCACAGAGTCCTGGGTTCGAACCTTGTCATTACATTTTATTTTACTACTGTCCAGACAGGCTAGGGGGTGTGGCTGTGTTTAAGCAACTTTGTTCTACATTGCTCCACGTTGCCCTACGGTGTGCTGGTTGGTGCGGTGCGCACCTCCGCGCTAACTTATTGCGCTGGGTAAAGCGCTACTTAGCTATGGGCAACTATATTGCACTGGGTAAAGCGCTGCTTAACTGCGGGCAACTTTATTGCGCTGGGTAAAGCGCTGCTTACCTGAGGGCAATTATATGTCAGGATCCTTTATAAATATATATTTTGTTCACTGATACATAGGCCATTTCAATGCTTTTTAGTAAAATTTTAAACATATATGTCAGGAATTATTTCATATACTAATTTAGAACATAAATAGAAAGGAGAGTGGTGGGAATCGAAACGTGAATGCCTCCTCTTTGTGCAAACGCTCTACCATTACGCTATTGCTATTTGGCGTAATTTGCATAAACATTCCTTCTTATGCTCTTCCATGTCGGGATTGCTAATTGCAGCTAAGCAATGGGCACACCTGTGCACACACGCGCAAATACGGGCAGCTATATCGGGAATTAGAAAAAAAAATTAAATGTTTTACTTTTTATAACTGTGCTGGGAGTTTACAATGTCAGGGAGTGTGGTGTTGGGTACATGGACATTTGAGTGGACACGCTCTTGTGTGTTGACATTTGGCATTTCGGACACTTGCAGGGGCGTGGACCTTTAGACTGCTTGGCAGTCGGACACACCCCCTGCTTTCCTGCATGGACCGTGTTAGACTTGCAGTTGAGTCAGCGTGCCCTCATGAATATTCATGGCACGCTGATGTCATACCATTCAACTGCAGCCTCCGAGTAAGACTTATTTAGTCTTACACAGAGGATTCGTGAATCCGGGGGAATATGTAGTAGTAGTACAATAAAGGCCTTATTTAAATAAAACATAAAATTGTACAATTAAAAATGCTTATGACCACAAAATAATAAGTAAAACATGCAATACATATAAACATAACATTCTTAAAGCCATGAAATAAACCTGCTTAGACAATATTAGAATATAGTGGAGAAATGTATTTAAAAAATGTATGAAGAAGGATAAATTGTAACCTAAAAATACTGTATAGTGTTTATCGGAAAATGTACCGTCAAGAATGTACTGCAAGCAGTACATAGCTGAGAGTTTTCCTTATTTGGTGGTACATTTTCCTTTTAATACTTTCATGCTTTAATTTTACAAAGATTTAAAAAATAAAACGTGGGTTGAAAGGAAAAGTACTACCAAACATGGTATTCTCTCAACTGTGGATGGCTATGGCAATACATTTTCCAACTGAGTACTGCAGTAAGACTTGTTTCTGAGTACCAAAAAATAAAAAAAAGTTACCTCATACTCCCAACAACTACTGTAACTTCACACACTGACTAAGATCGAATACACTTGACTTTGGCTACACTACCAGTCTGGAGCTACTTCAAGTAGTTCTTCTAAATTAGTAATTCCTGCAATTTTTTATTATATAAGATTTTTTCTCTCATTTTATTTCACCATTCTCCCTGACACTTGACAAGTTCCTTTCTGCTTCCTCTGTAAGTGCCTCCTGAAACAGGATTTGAAATCTAGTTATAGGAGCCATTCAGAATTTTAGGATCAGGTCACCTGACTGGCATCTTCAACTGCATCTCTGAGCATGATTGCACTCAACTTAAATGAAAAAAAAAATGAGCTGAGGTTGAAATGGAAAATGTGCTGCTTTTGTGGAACATTTTCTGATTTCAAGGAAAACTAGAGTTTTAAAAGGGAGGGGGCAACTGTCCCTGCACCAAGGCCTAAATCCGCCACTGCAAAATTAGGTAGGTGTCCCCACAGTGCATCATTCCATGTAAACAATTTATTTCATGTCAGATATTATAAAATTAGAAAATGATAAAGCTTTAAAATGGCAAAAGGAGAGGCAGCCATAAGATCAAACCCCTGAACTACTGGTGACCATCTATGAGTGTTTAGCGACTGTGTTCCTTCTGAATGATTGGGGTGGAGGTAACATATCCCTAGTTCCAGATATGTTCCTGTCAGCTACTGTATCACCAAGGAAGCAGTCTTTTACAATATGGAAACTATGCTATTTATACCCTAAAGAATACCTGGAAAAAGCATTGAGCAGCTCCAGACTGCTATATAGAATAAAGACAAACACAGCTCTCCTATCAACTGTTGCCTGCTTCCAAAAGACAGCCTGATCGTAGGCTCTTTCTGCTAATGCCTTCTTTAAAGCACTTTAGTGTTGCATTTCTTAGCTCTGGACATACATCCCTGCTCTCGGTCCCTATAGACTCGCACTTTTCTATATCCCTCCGGAACCGATACGTGAAGTACATACCACAGCATTGTTTCTTGCAGCTCGCCAAATCATGGAAGCAATTTTATGTGTGGACACATCTAATTTAGAAGCAGTTGGTGAATGAATGTTTAATACAAAGGATTAAAAGTACCTTTGTTAATACTGCTACCACTTGAGGCAAACTACAATAAGCTGAAAAAAGGAATGCTGCAAATCGATGTGCCAGTACTTGGAAAGAGGGGTTAAAAGATGGTTGTCAAAGGATAGTACAATCATTGGGTGCTTATGTGGGGAGATAGGGTGTGGATGATGAGAAAAAGTGTTTCTGAGAAGACACCCCAGCCAAGAATCAAACCGGATACTGAAAGCAAGTAATCGTGGGCAACACAAAACTATTCTGTGGATCACATGCGGCCCATGTGTCACTTGTTTGAAACCCCTGGTCTAGGGTTACTTGTGATGTTATGAGCATGTTATCAAAACTTTTTTAAGGCACTTAGAATCTGGTTCTGTTTTTCCCAGTTTGCCTGCTCTGTTATCTGGATACTACTGAGATTGCTAGCAGAATATATGGAGCCTTAAATGCGCCTTCTGCAAGGTAGTGGCTAGGTTAATAGTGTAATTACAGGAGATATTCTACTTAAAGTATGCATTCTCAAGAAAATACACACACACATACACACTGAAACTGCCAGTTGGTGCACTTGGTGTCCTACAGATGTAACCTTCTTGACTAAGTGACTTGCTCATCTTAGGTAACTGGAAATACAGCGGGGTTCCAGTAGTTTTTCACTACTGTTGGGATGCCCTACCTTTACAGGAAGTGCAAATTATTTACAGTAAATATACCATGTAGTGTTATGAAGGATGATTTAAATAATGATTCTGTTAAGAGCTGGCTGCATTACTACAAGACATTGTCATCAAAACTGTATTATCTGACAACAGAAAGATCTATATCAGTTTTAATTAGAGTTTGGATTCAGCATGGATAACCTTTACAGCACAATAAACCTAGTGAAGAACTGTTATACTTTATAATAAAAAGGACAATAGGCGTCATGTTTTAAGTACTTCAGTATATATGTTTACCAAAATAAAAGATACAGGAAATGCAATGAAATTAGATAATTATGTGCTGATAGAAATCTGTTATGCACAGCCTTAGTATATTCTAGAAGGGGTAATTTTCTATTGTAGCTAGCTTACAAACCCAATGGGAATTATGCATTCTATCAAGCTAGGAACTGCAAAAACATAGCTACAACAAGACTTATCTAGTAGTTCTATAAGGTTTTGTATTAGCTCTTTAATACCATAATATAATAAGAAAGCAGCACATAGTAAGCTGATGACAGTACTATTGCATGTAGTTTAACTGAAGTAGGATTGTCGAGATTACATTTTGCTGTCATTGTTTGCAATGATTTTCTGGTTCAGTATTGAGTATTTTTTATTTATTAAATAAATAAATAAATTTAATTTTGCCATCATTGTTTGCAATGATTTTCTGGTTCAGTATTGAGTATATTTTTGATATTATTATTTGACCATTTTTGACAGATTTTTGTGTTATTTTTACTGTTATGTCTTTAATGTTTTTCACAATTAAGATAGATTTTGCCTGATTTGCCTGTGTATTTCTTTTTTATTGCAGCAGTTTCGCAAACGTGCTGCATAAGTTATTCTAGAGATGGGTACTGGTCTTTCCCCACAGTTTTGTGACAGTGTAGTTAGTATGGGGAGTGGAATGGGTTTGGGAATGCAATCTCTCCTGCTAAAACACTTTTTAGTCATTTATTCATGTTTTTTGGGTTTCTGTTTTTTTCTTGGTTTCAGGTACAATGGCTCTGATTATTGTGGTTTCTGTTAAATGGCATGAATATCATACAAACAGTTGTCATGAATAAGCAAATGCTTCAGATGAAAAAAAAAAAGGCAAAACAAATTGAAATGCTTAAGGAGGATGTAACAGCAGTGAAATTGTCTTTATTTAACAGAAGCAGCCTGATAACTGTCTTTCGGATTTTCCCGGTTAGGGGTTGCCACAGCGGAACTCCAGTCCGCTAATGATTGGCAGTAGATTTTTCCGTGCTGGCTTGCTGGGTCTAATGCACAACCTTCAACGAAGGAATAAAAAATGGGATATAGAGAGCAAGAGAAACAGCTTAAGATGATGCAACTATTTCATTTTGAATGCAAGTAGGAGCTTGGTTGTTCTTTCTCCCACAACAGGACATTCCAAATCTAAAATTTCACCCTGCCAGATACATATCACATGTTGATAGCACAGGGGTCAGGGATCATTAATTGTAACACAAGACATCTGAAAAGAAAAGAACTCCTGCAGTACTGAGCACTTTAGAATCAATTGGAGATATGAAACAAAGCAACCACCAACAACACTCGCAGTGAACTACACTTAATTTGACTTTTCTGCAAAGATTCTAAGAATGACTGATGAACCTTCAGTGTTTTGCTTTTTTATGTTGGGTGACTAAAAGCTTCAAAATGAGTAATGAGATACAACTGCAATCTGATTGGCAAACAATTGAAGGACATGGAGAAAATCTATAGCCAAAATGGTGTTAAGCTGCATCCTACAGTCTGTATCAGGAATTTTATGGCAAGCACTACCA
Source organism: Protopterus annectens (assembly GCF_019279795.1). NCBI lineage: Eukaryota > Metazoa > Chordata > Ceratodontiformes > Protopteridae > Protopterus > Protopterus annectens. The sequence continues at coordinate 1,037,223,981 of NC_056747.1, read as the reverse complement.
TATCTATTCATAATTTGCACTAGGACTGGCTTCTCTTTCATTTAAAAATGTAAGCTAGCTTGTTTGAGGTGATGCATTACTTACTTCTTTGTTGCCACACTTGTACAGCATTACAGTTATTTGGTTGCAAATATTATATAGCAGTGTACATAAAGGATGCTTCAGCATTATCGCCTTTAAAAAATAGATTTGATTTATGCAGTAATTATAAATAATATACAGTAAAGAGAAGAGACATAGGAAAGCATAGTGGTTTATAAGACTGAAAAATAAGGTGTGCTGTTATTCTAACAACATGACGAGATATGGAGGCAGCAGCTGAAACATTTGTTGGTATAAAAGGTTTAGGTTGTGATACCCTTTTTTCCAAAATCTCTTTATTTCAATTTTCTTTTTTCAAATAATAACAACAAAACGATAACTCAAAAACACAAATAAACAATACAAATACCTATCTAAAGAAAACAGACAACAATCTCGTTCCGAGAAAATTATACATGATACTCTTAAAAGTACTAGCCTTTTTCTTTCAATATTGCCTTATAATAAAATTAGGGTGTCAGACAGGCACAATAAAATTAGAACTAAGCATTGCATTATTATTTTTTTTTATTTCAGGGGAAGAACATTATTATGGGCCTAGCCTTAGAATCTGTCTTCATGGATCCAATTTGCTTGCTATATCTTCTGGTTGCTTTTGTGGGTACTAGAAGAGTGTAAGAAACCTCCAGTGGAGGGGCAGGTAGGGTGGAGTAGCTTTACACTGTAGCTGCTGGCATACCTTTCAACTGCCCAGCTTTTCACAGAAAGTCTAAATTTTTCGGCTCATATTTTTCATCTGTTCCTCACAGAATCTGTGGTTTACTGGCAAATCATTGAGGACTGAAGTCACTAAATAATAACAGACATTTGAGTTTCAGATTTCATACCCTTTAGAAAATGCACGCCATTCAAAGCCTATTATTCTGTTAGCTTTCTAAGTTTACAAGCACAGAATTTTAAATCTGATTTTGGACCTTTGCCCCCAGTTATTTTTGACTTTATCCAGATTTCTTGTGTTACAAGGTTGAGAGTCATGCTTGCAGGATATACTTTGGATGTAGTCTTGCACAATAATTAGTCACAGAAGAACCCACACTAAACTTCTACTTGATACAGCTGGGGTCCTCGGAGTATGACCAGCTCAGGTATCTGGCCTGCTTAGCTCAAAGACTAGCTCAGCTGAGATATCTGAGAGTTTGGTGTTGTCTTAATAGCTCTTATCTTCTACTGAGTAGTCCTCTGACTTCTCCTCTTCTTCATTCACAAATAAGTAGAGGTATAGACTACAGGTTGTAACTAGATGTCTCCTTTCAGTTATTCTACTTATAGGGTATTTCTGAGGAATGGAAATTAACTTGACAAAGAATACATTACTTTCTGAACTACTATTTTCTGAACAATAAGAAATGTAAAACTCTAGTGTCTGGCATTACCAACTGTAATCCTCAGTCACTTTTAAGAAAATCAACAATTTTACAAATAACAAGGCAAAAAAAAATATGAGGCAAAATCAGGGCACTGGTATCAGTCCTGTTTTTCTCATTTTGTACATGGGGGTTTGGGTGCCTCGTTAACAATGACCATCACCTAGAGGCAATTTTTATACTGCTACAGGTGGCTAGCAAAATCAGGGCGATTCTGCAAAATCAGGGTCAGTTGCAAAGTATGGTGTGTGTGTGTGTGTGTGTGTGTGTGTGTGTGTGTGTGTGTGTGTGTATGTGTGTGTGTGTGTGTGTGTGTGTGTGTGAGCATATATATGATCTTGCTTGTAAAAAAAATATGCATCTTTCCAGAACTACCTTTTTTATGCATGATATTTAAGATTTGCCACTGCACTGCTTTTGTTCATAAGAATATGAAACAAATAAGGGAATTGCTCCAAATTACAAACTGAGGAGTAGGTAGAAAGGGGCATGGGTTAGGGATGTATTTACCTCAATATATCTGGATACATGCAGTGAGTGGGGTTTGCAGCACTAATGTTTCTTTGCATTCAAATTTGTGAAATCCAAATACAGAACCAAGTCATCAATTAAAATAAGAGAAGAGAAAAAGAGAGAGTGAGAAATGTGTCAAAAGGTGTCATATTACCTATAAGTGAATGCAGGTACCCTGTTTGCATTTGTTTCCCCCACAAAATTAATAGGAAAAATTAAAAGTAAATTTTGTGCTAGTAAGTGGTTTGAGCTTGCTTCCTATTTAGAGTTAATAAGAAAAGCTAAATGGAAATTTTACATTTGTTAAACTAGCTATGCAGAGCTTTTATGTTACATTTTCATTTTGATCAGGTTCAGTAATGTCTAATAAGTATTCTTTACTGTCCCTCTGTGCTATCTTAAGCTTAAAGAATGCACACATGAGCATACTCCCCCCCCCACACACACAGTCATATACACACACACAACACACTGGTAAGGTTTAAAATAGTTGCAGCCTTTGTTTTTACCTAGCATTTGAATTCAGCAGGTGAAAGTGTCTTCAGCCTGTTGTTGGGTGTCCAGTATGCCTTATAGCAATATATGAGAATGAAAACTATATTTAGTCTCCTGAATCCAGGTAAGAATTATTACAAGGATAAACTCGGCACATCCACAAACACTCCTTCCCCCTCCTGTGTGGCAATCAATACTTGCTTAGTGGTGAAGGACAATGCAATGTCTGTCCATGGGCTGAGGGGATTACCTTGCATTGCTCCTGTCAGGTTCCTGATGCTGGCGTAGACCAGAGGCTGGCTACGTGATACTAATTCCGTTTTCATTATCCAATCATTATCTGACCATAAACAGATACTCAGAGTGGTTGCACAGTCTCACTTTTGCATCTTGTGCCTGCCAGCTTGTTGTATAAAGCAAGTCTCTCATATCTGATAGCTCTCAGATATGAGACCTTTCTGTATTTGGAAGAATATTGTTTCCTCTGAGGAAACAGGAGGCTGATGTTTAAATTATTACCTCCCAATGTTTTATCTGTCATGCTGCAAGGGTTGCTTTACAAAGGAAAAATAATGGTTTGTCTTCAAGAGGACAGTAGAGCAGTTGGCTAAGAAAAGAAAATCATTATATAGATTTTTGGTATGATAAGTGGTGGGTCTGCAAGGTCATTATTTAATCTCACTGTTTCAAAAGAGACTGCCAAATGGAACTTTTCTTTATTTTTAGCTTAGACAATGGACTTCAGAACCTACGAATTCTGATTTGTCATTCAGCATTCTGAAGGGATTCATTAACTTACTGTGAAAGGCTCATAAAATTAAAGAAAAAAAAAACAACAAAAAAAACAAAACAAAACAAGCGTGTTTAATTATGACACAATATCATATTCCAACAGAAAAAAAATAAGCTCTGCCATTTTCCACATTGGTAAGTGACAAACAAGTAAGAAAGTATGCATTTCATGGAAACACCATCGGACATCTGTGCAACATTATATAAAGAAACTGAGCAGTTGTTAATATCCTTTCCTTGTTGCTGAATAAAACATGCTTAACTTATACTAGCTGTCTGAGTTTGTCAGACAAAATGCCTAACTTATGCTGAACCACATAAACGAATACTTCTGCAAATATGGACACCTGCAAAACAGCAGTTTGTTTGATAATTCCCATTTGATAGACACTCACATGAACTTCAGGCTGCCTATCTTGATCAAACAGCTGATTTTGATACTACAGACATGCAATGACGACATGCAAATTTTACAGTAAGCTACATATATTTATTCCTGTCAGGATATCAACAGTAAAAGCATCCATATCTTCCATTTAAAACCTATAGGAGACAAAGTTACAGGATTCCAGCAAAAGCATTAATACGAAGGAGCATAATTGCTTGCAGATGCTCAATAAAAATAACAAGTAATTGCAAACACATTCATTTAGGTTGCCCCTGGAATATGGAAAGGATTGCCACAAGGGGGAAACC